>NC_057751.1:183822-277122 GCF_004010195.1 Chiloscyllium plagiosum
TGAAGCAGACTGGGATCACGGATAGTTCGGTCAGGATCTCAGTGAAGCAGACTGGGATCACGGATAGTTAGGTCAGGATCACAGTGCAGCAGACTGGGATCACGGATAGTTAGGTCAGGATCACAGTGCAGCAGACTGGGATCACGGATAGTTAGGTCAGGATCACAGTGCAGCAGACTGGGATCACGGATAGTTAGGTCAGGATCACAGTGCAGCAGACTGGGATCACGGATAGTTAGGTCAGGATCACAGTGCAGCAGACTGGGATCACGGATAGTTAGGTCAGGATCACAGTGCAGCAGACTGGGATCACGGATAGTTAGGTCAGGATCACAGTGCAGCAGACTGGGATCACGGATAGTTAGGTCAGGATCACAGTGCAGCAGACTGGGATCACGGATAGTTAGGTCAGGATCACAGTGCAGCAGACTGGGATCACGGATAGTTAGGTCAGGATCACAGTGCAGCAGACTGGGATCACGGATAGTTAGGTCAGGATCACGGTGAAGCAGACTGGGATCACATTTAATTAGGTCAGGATCACAGTGAACCAGACTGGGATCACGGATAGTTAGTCTCCTCCGACCTATCACCCTCACCTTGACCTCTTTCCACCTATCACATTTCCAACGCCCCTCCTCCAAGTCCCTCCTCCCTACCTTTTATCTTCTCCTGCTGAACACTCTCTGCTCATTCCTGAAGAAGGGCATGTGCCCGAAACGTCGAATCTTCTGTTCCCTAGATGCTGCCTGACCTGCTGTGCTGTTCCAGCAATAAAGTTTCAGCTGCTGTCAAAATTCATCAGGTTCATGATGCGCCTTTAGGGAAAGAAATCTTAACCATTCCCACTTACATATGACTCCAGACCCAGAGCAATGAGACTGACTCTTAAAATTGCCCTCAGCGCAATTAAGGATGGGCAAAAACTGGTGACACCCACATCCCATTACTAAATACTGGACTGCTCCCAAATCACTGTTTTTCATGCTGCCCCATCCCACTAATCACTGCTCTCCGTATTAAACAGCTTTTGCATTGTCTGCAATATCCACAAAGGTCTGGGTTGCCCAGTGTGTCTCATGTTGTAATATTTTCTTACCATCTCTTTAACTGATCCACTTTCCGCTTCATTCCCTTTGCCAACTGACTTTTTCTCATCAGTGCTGGAGAGACCTGCAGGAGACAGAACCAAACATTAGCTTAAACTCAAGAGATGCCACTGTGGCTCTTTCACCTCACTGGGAAAAATCAAGTCGCAATATTCCTGAAGTTGTTGCAGAAGTCAAAGATTTTAAGAAGCACACACAACTGCCCCATGTACTCTTTTAGAGTTAGGTTGACAGAAAACATAAACCAGGATTCTGTCCTTAATAATGACAGTTTTATTACAAACAAATAGATTCCAGTTACAGATAAACAATTAGTTAAAACTCCAATCTCCTTACAAACTCCCCTAACACACACATTATAGATTGAGAGGGTTCTCAGAAACAGTCCTTTTGGTAATTGAGTGTTCAGATTTATTCAGATGGTCAGCCGGAACTTGAATTTAGATTAGATTGCCTACAGTGTGGAAACAGGCCCTTTGGCCCAACAAGTCCACACCAACCCTCCGAAGAGCAACCCACCCAAACCCCTATATTTACCCCTGACTAGGCACCCAACACTATGGGCAATTTAGTATGGCCAATTCACCTGACCTGCACAGTTTTGGATTGTGGGAGGAAACCGGAGCACCCGGATGAAACCCACGCAGACACAGGGAGAATGTGCCAACTCCACACAGACAGGTGCCCAAGGTGGGAATAGAACCTGGGTCCCTGGTGCTGAGAGGCAGCAGTGCTAATCACTGAGCCACTGTGCCACCCCTTACATCAACAGTCTGAAATTGCAATTATTGGATTAATAAATGTAATATTTGTCTCTGCAATCAGAACTCCAAGTGAGAGAAAATTAGGTTCCAGTTCCACACTTCATTGCCTGGCATTCTGGAGCACAGTTCTAGGAAGGAGGAGTATAGATCCCATCTGTCTAAATGACAGTGCTTCAAGAAGCCACAGTGCTATGTACTTTGGCCTCGTAGCATTGGTTTTATTCAGAAATGGTCAATTTATTGATAGCCAATAGTATGGCATTGGCAAGATCAAAGATTGGCACTGAGTGTTATACATCTGACAAGAGGAAGACAGATGGAAATGGCAATTTTCACCTGATTTAAATTAATTTGTGAAATGAACAATGACAGTCCATAATTCCGAAGTTAAGGGTCGTGTGGCACAGTGGTCAAGTCCCTCTAGGGTCAGAAGGTAGAGGTTCAAGTCCCACTTGTCTCAAAGATATGCCATGATGAGTTTGAACAAGTTGTTTGAAAATATAAACCTCCTAACTTGACCACATGAAAACATCATTGTGTTTCTGTACGTACACAAGTGACAAACCAATTACTGTCCTCAAATTCAATGAATTGCTGATCTGAGAGCGGCTTACACTTCACCCAGAATCATTTACAACCAGTTGGTGGACTGTCTAGCAGTTGCCAGGCTGCTTTGTAGGCTGGCTGGGACTATGTTGCATTTTTCTCACAGTAAATGATCCTCACCAAAATCCTCCTCGTTTTCCTCCAAGAACAGAACATCGTCAATCTGCAGGAGTGTGTCATCATCAGCATCCTTCCCTTTCACATCCTTTTCTTTAGTCTCGCCCTCATCTGGCTGCAAGCAACATCAGAAAAATCTGGTAAACCATACTTTGAATAAGAAATGGCCATGGAGGAGGGGCATTTGTGGTTCATAGAACATAGAAAGGTACAGCACGGAACAGGCCCTTTGGTCAACGATGTTGTGCCGAGGTTTAATCACAATGTAAAATATAGTAACTTAACCTACGTACCCCTCAACTCACTGCTATCCATGTGCATGTCCAGCAGTCGCTTAAATGGCCCCAATGACCCTGCTTCCACCACCACAGCTGGCAACGCATTCCATGCATTCACAACTCCCTGCATAAAGAACCTACCTCTGACGTCTCCTTTATACCTTCCTCCTAATATCTTCAAACTATGACTCCTCGTACCAGTCAATCCTGCCCTGGGGAAAAGTGTCTGGCTAATTGACTCTATCTATTCCACTCATTATTTTGTACACCTCGATCAGGTCTCCTCTCTTCCTCCTCCGCTCCAGAGGAAAAGTCCGAGCTTATTCAACCTTTCTTCATAAGGCAAGCCAGGCAGCATCCTGGCAAACCTTCTTTGCACCCTCTCCAAAAGCTCTGTATCTTTCCTATAGTAGGGTGACCAGAACTGGACACAATATTCCAAGTGCGGTCTCACCAGGGACTTGTAGAGCTGCAGCAAAACCTCGTGGCTCTTAAACTCAATCCTCCTGTTAATAAAAACCAAAACACCATATGCTTTCTTAACAGCCCTATCCACTTGGGTGGCAACTTTGATCCACCTATGTACTTGCACACCCATTTTCCTCTGTTCCTCCACACTGCCCAGAATCCTGTCTTTAATCCAATATTCAGCATTCGGGTTCGACCATCCGAAATGCATCACTTCGCATTTCTCCAGGTTGAACTTCATCTGCCATTTCTCAGCCCAGCTCTGCATCCTGTCTATGTAGCGCTGCAGCCTGCAGTAGCCCTCTACACTATCGACGACATCTCTAACCTCAACCTCGTCATCAAAGTCATTTATAAAAACTACAAAGAGCAGAGGCCCAAGGACAGAGCCCTGTGTGACCCCACTCAACAGGCAGAATACTTTCCATCTACAACCACTCTCTGCCTTCTGTCAGCCAGCCAATTCTGAATCCAGGTAGCCAAATCTCCCTGTATCCCATACTTCCTGACTTTCTGAATGAGCCTACCATGGGGAACCTTATCAAATGCCTTGCTGGAGACCACATACACCACATCCACTTCTCGACTGTCGTCGACCTGTCTTGACACCTCCTCAAAGAACTCAATAAGATTTGTGAGGCATGACCTACCCCTCACAAAGCCATGCTGACTGCCTTTAATCACGCTGTGTTTTGCTAAATAGTCATAAATCCTATTCCTCAGAATTCTTTCCAAGACTTTCCTGACCACAGATGTAAGACTGACTTGCCTTTAATTGTCAGGGATTTCCCTATTACCCTCCTTGAAAAGAGGAACAACATTCGCCTCCTTCCAGTCCTCCAGTACGACTCCTGTGGAGAGTGAGGAGGCAAACATCCTTGCCAGTGGCTTAACAATCTCCTTCCTCGCTTTCCGGAGCAGTCTAGGATAAATCTGGTCTGGCCCTGAGGACTTATCAATCTTAATATTTCCAAAGTTTCTAGCACATCAATCTTGATCTGGTCAAGACTGTATTCTAGCTCCTCAAAGTTTTCATTTCCAACACGTTCCCTTTCCTTGGTGAAAACCGAAGCAAAAAACTCATTTAGGTCTTTCCTGATCTGCTCTGACTCCACGCACAAGTTCCCTCCGCTATCCCTGATTGGCCCTCCCTTCTCCCTGATCATTCTCTTATTCCTCACGTATGAGTAAAATGCCTTGAAATTAGAACTAAGAGATTAAGATATAACTGAATCATATTCAAAATCAAGGAAATCATTGGGACTGATCAAAGCAGCCTGCCTCTCATAGCGAAGCATCCTTGAAGACATTTTTTTTCAAACAGCGCAGGAGACTCATCGTGTTCACAGTGGCCGTTTAATATCCATCTATGCTAATCCCACTTTCCAGCACTTGGCCAGAAGCGCCGTATTCTATGGCATTTCAAATGTCATCTCAATAGTTCTCGAGGGTTATGAGGGTTTTGGCCTCTATCACCCTTTCAGGCAGAGTGTTCCCAAAACATACAATTCTCATTCAAAACATTTTTCTTCAAATCCCCTGAAAACCACCTACTCCTTACCTTAAAATGGTGCCTTCTAGTTAGAGGAAATGTTTCTCCCTGTATTTGCGGATGAGAGCTTTGTACACCTCAACCAGATACCCCCCTCAACCTTCTCTGCTCGAAGGAAAACCACTGCAGCCTAACTCCTCTGTCAATGACTGAATATCTCTAGCCTAGGAAATATCCTGGTGAATGTGCACTGCACCCCCTCCAGTTCAATAACATGTTTCATTGAGTGTGGTGACAAGACCTGCATACCATTATCCATGTGGGGGCAAACAAATGTTAAACACAGCGCTATCGTGACCTACTTACTTTTTTAATCACAGAATCCCTACAGTGTGGAAAGAGGCCCATCGGCCCAACAAGTCCACACCAACTAGCCCACCCAAAGCATGCTCCATTACTTTACATTTACCCTTGACTAATGCACCTAACCTACACATCCCTGAACACTATGGGCAACTTATCATGGCCAATTCACCTAACCTGCACATCTCTAGATTGTGGAAGGAAACGGAAGCATCCGGAGGAAACCCACGCAGGCACAGGGAGAATGTCCAAACTCCACACAGACAGTCACACGAGGCTGGAATTGAATCGAGGTCCCTGGTGCTGTGAGGCAGCAGTACTCACCACTGAGCCACCATGCCACTCAGTGTATTCTAAATAATTGACATATAAAGGCAAGTATCCCATATGGCTTCTTAACCTGGCTGCCTTCAAGGGTCTATGGGCACACAAACCAAGGTTCTTCTCATCCTTTTCGGGGATTATATCAGACCAGGATCAATGGATTGAATGGCTTACTCTTGTTCCTATGTTTGCACAATTTGATTTGGCATAGTGAGGAGCTGATAAAGATTTTAAAAACAAACAGATGGGAGTCTGTGGAATTCACTCCCAGAGTTAGTGACTGAAGCAGTGATCAGGGCAACATTTAAGAACAGATATGATATGTATTGAAGGAGGGTCAAGGGACAAATGGAAGGGCATTAGTGGAATAGACTTGAACGCTGACTCTGGGAAATACACACCAATATGGGCTGAATGGGGTGAAGGTCTTATCATCAGTGAACTGCCACAACTCACTGGAGGAACCATAGTCCCGAATACACTGGGTCACTGGGAACAGAGTGCCTGCTGTCATAGTGAATTCAAGAACTTGCATCTCTGCTCTGGTTGCGTGGGAGTCTGCAATACAGTTGTGCTCATATCTGGGTCTCAGGTCAGGATGTCATCAGACTTGGTGGTGACGGCTTGCATTTGAATGAGCAACTACATAACTCTCATGTCACCAAAATTTGTGATACATGCATGAGAGTAAACTGGAACTACACTTCCTTCAGAGTCAAAATCTTCCATTAAACATGGAGAGTCACATCCAAGGTGAAGAACACTTGAACCCAGAGACTTATCCCCCCACCTCAATTAAATCTATATTCACTTATTGTAAAATGGCAACATTCAAAAAAGATACACAATTTAGCAGAAAATCCTGAACTTCAAAAAAACTCAGCAGCTTCATTCTTTAGGAATTGCTGAACATGCCAGAGTATGACAATTGTTAGGAGACAGAAGGAAGCCATTCAATGCCATCTATCTGCCCTGGCTCTCCAAATGAGCTTCCCACTCTGTCATTCTCCGTCATTCTGCACAGTCTTCCTTTTGAAAGCCTCACTTGAGTCTATCACCACCCTCACAAGACAGTCCATTCTGGAGCCTAACCACATATTTCATTAAAAAGATATTCTCAAATCACTTTTGTTTCTCATTAATTACTTCAAATCTACACCCTCTCATCCTCAATCCTTTCACCAGAGGGAACATTTCCTCCATATTTACTCTTCCCAGACCTCATGATTTTGAAGGCTTCCGTTCTCCCCAAGTCTCATCATCTCCAGTCTGTCTCCATATCTGAGATTCCTCACTTCTGGAACCATTCTTGTAAACCTGTCCTGCACTCTTGCCATTGTCTTCACATGCTTCCCTACACAGAGCTCCGAAAACAGGATATAATACTCCAGCTGAGACTGAACTAGTCTTTTAAACAAGTTCAACATCACTGCCTTGCTCTTGTGGTCTAGGCCCCTATTAAAAAAAAACCCAAGGAGACTGTGTGCTTTATTATCTACCCTCACCAGCTTTCCTTTTAAAGGAAAATGTGAAGACTATAGATGCTGGAGGTCATAGTTGACAAGTGTGCTGTTAGAAAAGCACAGCAGGTCAGGCAGCATCCAAGGAGCAGAAGAATCGATATTTCGGGCATAAATCCTTCATCAGCAAAACTGGAGGGGTGGTTTGAGGATGCTGAGAGATAAATAGGAGGGTGGGCGGAGGGGGAAGGTGGCTGGGGAGATGATAGGCAGATGCAGATTGGGGAGGGGTAAGAGTGACATGTCAGTGGGCGACATGGAGCAGATTGGTGGGAAGGAAGATTGGTCAGGTCAAGAGGGCGGTGCCAAGTTGGAGGGTTGGACCTGAGGTGAGGTGGGAGGAGGGGTAATTACGAAATTAGTGAAGTTGACATTGATGCCATATGGTTGAAGGGTTCCTCGGCAGATGAGGAAGCGCTCTTCCTCCAGTTGTCGGGCTGCTTGGATTTGGCGCTGGAGAAGGTCCAGGGCTTGCATGTCCAGGGCAGACTGAGAGGGGGAGTTGAAGTGATTGGCCACAGAACGGTGGGGTTGTTTGGTGCATATGTCCCAGAGATGTTTCAACTGGTATCCTGTCTCCCCAATATAAAGGCAACCACATTGTAGATCTAATGAGGGAGTCATGGAGGGAATGGTTTCTGAAAAATGCAGATAAGGGTGAGGAGGACAATAGCTAACCATATATCTCTGATGGTGGGGTCTGATTGTAGGTGGTGGAAATTATGGAGGATAATGTACTATTTCCAGAGATTAGTGAGGTTAAAGGCGAGGACCAGGGGCTTCTATCCTAGTTGCAGTTGGCAGAAGTGTTGAGTTCAAGGGCGGAGGTGCCGGGGAGATGTGCTGGAGGGCATTGCTGATCATGGGAGGGGAAATTGCAGTCCTTGATGTCTTGGAGTGGAAATGCTCCTCCTGAGAGCAAATATGGCTGAGGTGGACAATTTGGTAATAAGGGATAGCGGTTTTACCGGGTGGGAGGGGATTTCGTTTTGGTGTTATGGGGTCGGTGGGTGTCGATCAGGGCAGTCAGGTTTCTGGATTTTGCCTAAGAGGTAGAACTGGGGAGTGTGGGCTTCTGGGACTATGAGCTTGGAGGCTATGGATGGGAGATCCCCTGAGGTGATGTGGTTGTGGATGTCTGGGAGATGATTGTTTGGTTCAACCATACAGCATCAATATTGACTTTACTAGTTTCCTTATCTCCCCTCCCCACTCCTCATCCCAGATCCAACCCTCCAACTCGGCACAGCCCTCTTGACCTGTTCTATCTGTCCGCCTTCTTTCCCACCTATCTGCTCCACCTTGCCCGACCTATCACTATTACCCCCAACCTGCATCTACCTATTGCCTTCCCAGCTACCTTTCCCTCAGCCCACTTCCCACCCCCAACATTCCCGATGAAGGGGTAAATCCCAAAACATCAACTCACTTGCTCCTCAGATGCTGCCTGACCTGCTGTATTTTTCAAGCACACTTTTTGACTGCTACCTTTAAAGACTTGCACACAATATATCCAGGTGTACTGCGCCTCTCTAACCTCTTTAGAGATGTTTTATACTATCATTCACACTTCCCCACGACTACTACCTGTTTGCCCAGTCCAACAACAGGTCTTCTCCTTTCAAGTTGGCCACTGTCCTCCTCAGTTTACAAAGCTTCCAAATTTTATTTCATCCACACAGTTTGAAATGTGTCCCCTGTACACCATGGTTGAGGTGACCAGGACACATTAGGGAAAGCAAGGGTCCCAAACTGAAGCGTGAGGAACTGGGCCACAAACATCGCCCCCATGTAAAAAATCAGTAATTAGCCACTAATCTCAGTTTCCTGCCACTCAGTCATTTCTGTAGCTTTGGAACTACCACTCTCACTTCCCCAGCATCCTTGTTTGCATCTCATTCAGTTCTGCTGACCTATCAAATGTAAATCCAGACAACTTGTCCACTAACACCACCACTGTCATTTTAAACTAATCAAGCATCTGCATTGACATCTGTCTATGGCCTCGGGAGCAAATTCTTCTTTTTGAGTTGAAGTTTCAAAGATACAGCATTGAAATGGGCAGAACCATGTAATTTTGCAAGGTAATTCCATAGGTGCACATTCCAAGGCAGAGTCACAGCTCATTTTATTTTTTGAGTGGTGCTGTGTTGTCTGGAAATTATTGTACATGCATTTAAATGTGATTTTTAATACCTTTGTGATCAACAATTCAATGTTACAAACAAGAGAGCAAAAAAAACGGCCTGCTGCCCAGCATTAAGATAGCAGTCTCTCTAACAGTCAGAGCTAATGAAACAGAGTCTTGAATAGTTAAATGCCACGAAGAAATCAGAAACAGACAGCTAAGGAGGGAGTGTTTAATGAACCCATGTAGAGAAAAAGGCTAATTGCATGATCAGTTTGTTAAAGGGTCTCAGCCAGACATCAATTACTAAAGTAGTAGCAAAGGTAATAATGAGGTTTGCTAAAATTTGCCAAGGACCTTCAAAGTGAATGACAATTTCAATGAGGTTTGAGTACCTTTAAGGTGATGGGGTAAGATTGTTATGGGTAAAATAATTCAATCTTAAGTAATTCCTTGTATGGTACAAGTTAGCTCAATTTTTTTCCTTGTGTATGCAAACTGGAGGTGCTCTTGTTTATAATTACTGTGGTAGCTTCTTGAAGATTTGCCTAATCCAAAGCCAGGTTACACACTGAGCCTGAATGGCCAGTATTACCATTAGTGTGGATGATAACACTTGGCAAATCTAAATTTGGATCACTGAAATCCCTGATTGTAACTCAGCTATCGTTCTTGTACCTTCCTTCAACTTCCTTGCGGATTTGTTCATCCTTCCCATTATCTGGTTGCCTGTCGACTACGGTGGTGTACTATGTTCGCACCAAATCAATTCTTCCCTGGATCCCTTTGAGTTCCCCTCTATCTCCAACACTGCAATGCTCTCGTTATTTATCACCACCACTTCCCCTTAACATGATTTCCTAATTTTCCTGAACAGTTTGCATCCAGGAATATTTAACACCCACTCCTGTTTTACTTCAGCAAGATCTCGGTTATCACTACAACATGAGAAAAATGTTGCTCTCCCCTTTTATGCTGATTGCTCGTTTCTTCTCATCGTAATCCGTACCTATAACAATCCGAATCAGCACACTGTGTGTATTCACATATGGTCACGGTAACTCGGACTTATATTTTGTCACTGACCCTACAAATTCACTTGTTATCCCCAAAGTTTGTGCTCTCCATCTCTCCCTGAACTTTTGTCCACTTTGAGATTCCTCTCTGATATTATTGGCAAGTTCCCAAAACTCTGCCAAATTAGTTTAAACTTACCCTAACAGTACTAACTAAATATCCTGGGTCGGCTCAGGTGCAAGATGTACAATCTGTAACTGTTTCAGCTTGCCCACAATCATTATCAACGTCCAAAGAATCAAAAGCTCTCTCCTGCACCATCTCTCCAACCAGGCATTCACTGTCTTAAACCTGTCTTCCTAAATGCACTTGTGCGTGACACAAGGTTGAATCTGGAAATTAAATTTTTGAGGTCCTGAATGATAATCTCCCACGTAGCTCCTTAAATTCTGACTGCAGTATCAGATCCTCTTCCGACCCATGTCAATGGTTCCAATGTGGACTACAGCTGCTGGTTGTTAACTCTCCCTATCTCTGCTCTGTAACCTTGGCACCTGCGAAATAACAATTAATCTTGGATTGATAACTGTGTCCACAGCATTTATGTACCTATTCCCCTTTCACAAATCTCCCACCATTAAGGATCTTCTGGTTTTCTTTGTGTTTGCTGACATTGCTGAGCTAATCCCATTGCCATGAACTTGGCTCTGGCTAAAATCATGATGTACCACTCACTCCAATCAGACCCAGTGAGTCTCATCCATGGTGGTCTCGCCCACTCAACAGTAACACACTGGCTTCCTGGAGAATTCCTTTTTTAATTGTATATTCATACCTTTGTCAGCTCCCAATCCCAATTCTCATCCTCTTCCATTGCGGTGGCTTTAGCAGGTGCATCACTTGGCTCCTTTATCTCCTCTGCTTCCATCAACTCGTCCACTTCCTTCACCTCCTCAGCTTCTTTCTTCAGTTCATCTGTCTTTTCTTCTTGTTCCATTTCCTTTTGATCTTTCTCCTTCTCTTGGTTGGCACTGGTTGCCTTTGGCTTCTCGACTACCTCCTCTGGCTTCCTCTCTGGGAATGCAAGCAGGGCTTTGTAGACGGTATAGCCAAAGTCCCTCTGTAGCATCTCACCAAACAGCTCCGCAAGCCACAAAACCTACGAACAAAACACAAAAGCCTAATAAATCTTCCTTCTCCAATTCATACACCACCCCAAGCAGAAAACCGATATGGTAAAACAGTTAAAGCATGGGGTTAGATATAGAGCAAATGCCCCCCTACAGTTCCCGAGCAAATACTCCCAGGTCAGATTCAGAATGGCGACAGATACAGCATAAAACCCCCTTGACACAATTTCCAAGCATTCCCAGGAAAGGTACAGCATGGAATTAGATACGGACAAAAGCTGCCAGGACAGATTCAGCCCAGGGTTGGATACAGAGTAAAAATTCCTCAACTATGTCCATATGAAACATTCCCAGCACAAGGGCAAGGTGAGACAATGTAAACCCCCCCTCTTCTCTTTGAAACTGAAAATATAATTCCCTCCAAAACACCTTCACCAAACACTCTTTGGAGAATGACAGCAAAGGGTTAGATGAAGAGTAAGGCTCCCTCTAATCTTTAAAACCAAAATTAAAGCTGCCTCCACATCATCACTATCATACCCTCCCATGACAGTTACACCATGAGATTAGATACAGAGTAAAGCTCTCTCCACTGTTCAAACTGACAGTAAACATTAAGTAAAGCCCCCTCAACACTGTCCCCACCAAGCTGGGAAAGCATGGAGTTCCAGACAGATTAAAGTTCCCAGTACTACTTTAAAGTGAAAGTAAAGTTCTACATACAGTCCCCATCAAACACTCACATGACAGAGACAGCATGGCGTAAAGCTAATTCTAAAAACACCCCCATCTAATACTTCCCAGGACAGAGACAGCGCGGAGTTCGATACAGAGTAAAGCTCCCCCTGCAAGATGTGAACATTATACCCGAGTGTTGATGTCAGAAGCCACAGAAAAGTGCAGAACATTTTCCATCACAAACTGATTACCTCAAAGGAATAGCCTTTGGAATCACTGCGGTAGCTTCGTAACATACTCAGGGATAAGACTGAACAGCCAAAATTACCCCCCATGGCAGAGCAATTCGGACGAACAAGCACAGCGGGCTCAGCAGGAAGGGGGCAACGGGGCTCCTGCTTCGACGAGACAGCAGGATCTTCAGGCTGCTTCCCCTCGACATCCTACATGAAATGCAACAAGATTCAGGTTAGCCAAGTATAAATAAACTAGCACAATTTTTCAGGACAGTGGTGGGGGGCAGGAGAGGAGAAATAGGGACAAGATAGAAAGAAGGGGCACAGTGAGGGGGAGGGGTAAGAGGAAGCGAGGGTTTGGATGGGAGAGAGTACAGGCAAGGAGTGTAGAGGCGAGGGCTGGTGCCCAGCTCTTGAATGATTTTCTGCAAGAGACCCAGAAACATTCCATTCAGCATATCTCATGTATGTTTGCACTTCCAAAGAATAATCCAGTTAGTTCAAGTGCACATAGAATTTCATATGTGGGAGAACAATCTACTTTACGCGAACTGACTTTTAAAAATTTCAACTAGAAGCGTTTCAGGCATCCTTTCAGAAGTAACTTCAAAATCCTGCTGACTCACTGTGAGACTTTATATTAGCTCAGGTCACTTCTAATTCTCTTGCTAAATGCCTGAAATGTGTCTACTCCATGTAAACATTGTATCTGTTATGCTTCGGTATTTTTGACCGTGCAGTGAAATAGATAAAGAACTGATTCAAAGCTAACGAAGGGATTGCTGCAATTTTTAAAAGCAAACTACTAGCACTTTAAGTGCTGTTTGCACTCTTCTTTCTTCAAGCAGTGGGGGCAGTTGCTGCATTTCATTTCCAGGTTGACAGATAGAGTCATTGAGTCGATAGGAGGGGGACAGGCCCTTTGAACCAAACTAGTCCATGCTGACCAAAAAGTCTACTTACGCGAACAGCATTTACTTACACTTGGTCCATATCCTTCTAAACTTTTCCTTTCCATGTACTTGACCAAATTCCTATTAAATGTTATTCATGTACCCGCCTCAACAACTTCTGCTGGCAGCTCATTCCAAAAGCATACCACCCTCTGTGTAAAAAAAGTTTCCCCTCAGGTTTCCTTTTATTCTTTTCCCCCGCTCTAACCTCAAACTGATGCCCTCTTGTTCTCGATTCCCCAACCCTGGGAAAAAGACTGAGTGCATTCACCCTGCCCATGCCTCTTATGATCTTATACACTTCAAAATGATCTTCTGTCGGTCTCCTACGCTCGAAAGAAAAAAGTCCTAACTTGTCCAGTCTCTCCGGATAACCACTGAGAACTGGCAACATCCTTGTAAATTTTTGCTGCACTCTTTCCAGTTTAGTATCAAGCTTTCGACAGCAAGGTAACCAAAACTGAACACAATACTACAATGCGGCCTGAGCAACATCCTGTACAACTGCAACATAACTTCCCAACTTCGTTACTCAATGCCCTGACTGATGAAGGCCGGAGTGCCAAAAGCCTTCTTAACCGCCCTATCTGTGACTCCACTTTCACAGAATCGTGCACCTGAACTCCAAGGTCCCTCTGTTCCACTACACTTCTGAAGGGCCCATCATTTGCCATGAAACACTGACCTTGATTTTACTTTCCACAATGGAAGACCTTGCACTTATCCAAATTAAACTCAGTTTACCATTTCTCAGGCCACCTTCCCAGCTGATCAAGGTCATAGTACATGGAACATTACAGCACACCTTAGGCCCTTCTGCTCTCGATGTTGCGTCGACCTGTGGAACTAATCTGAAGCCCATCTAACTTACACTATTCCATTATCATCCATATGTTTATCCAATGACCATTTAAATGCCCTTAAAGTTGACGAATCTACTACTGTTGCAGGCAGGCCGTTCCATGCCCTTACTACGAGTAAAGAAACTACCTCTGACATCCATCCTATATCTATCACCCCTCAACTTAAAGCTGTGTCCCCACGTGCTTGCTATCACCATCCAAGGAAAAAGGCTCTCACTGTCCACCCTATCTAACCCTCTGATCCTCTGGTATGTCTCAATTAAGTGCCCTCTTAACCTTCTTCTTTCTGACAAAAGCAGCCTCAAGTCCCTCAGCATTTCCTCATAAGGCCATCCCTTCATACCAGGAAATATCCTAGTAAATCTCCTCTGAAACCTTTCCACATCCTTCCTATAATACGGTGACCAGAACTGTACGCTATACTCCAAGTGCAGCTGCACCCCCCAGTTTTGTACAGCTGCAACATGACCTCATGGCTCCAAAACTCAATCCCACTACCGATAATGGTCTTAGATTAGATTAGATTACATTACAGTGTGGAAACAGGCCCTTCGGCCCACCAAGTCCACACCGACCCGCCGAAGCGAAACCCACCCATACCCCTATATTTACCCCTTACCTAACACTACAGGCAATTTAGCATGGCCAATTCACCTGACCCTGCACATCTTTTGGACTGTGGGAGGAAACCGGAGCACCCGGAGGAAACCCACGCAGACACGGGGAGAACGTGCAAACTCCACACAGTCAGTCGCCTGAGGCGGGAATTGAACCCGGGTCTCAGGCGCTGTGAGGCAGCAGTGCTAACCACTGTGCCACCGTGCCGCCCACTGCAATTTCTGATAATCTTCCTCACTGTCCATGATTCTGCCTATTTTAGTGCCTTCTGCAAATTTACTCATTATGCTTTGCACATCCTCACCCAAATCATTGGCATAGATAACAAACAGTAATGGACCCAGCACCAACCCCAGAGGTATTCCACAAGTCAACAGACCTCCAGTCCGACAAGCATCCTTCCACTATTGCTCTCTGCTTCCTACCATCAAGCCAATTTGCCAGCTCTCCCTGGATTCCATGCGATTTGACCTTCCAGAGCAGCCTATCACGTGAAACTTTCCAAAGGCCGTACTGAAATCCAGAAAGATGACATCTACTGCCTTGCCCTCAACAACCTTCCGCGTCACTTCATCAAAGAACTCCAACAAATTTGTGCGGCATGATCTCCCATGAACAAAACCATGCTAATTGCTTCTCAACAAACCCCATCTTTTCAATGCATGTATACTCTCTCAGAATCTTTTCAAATAACTTACCCACCACAAATGCTAGGCTTACTGATTAATAGCTCCCAGATTTTTCTTTGCAGTTTTTCTTGAATAAGGGCACAACGTTCGCTACCTTCCAGTCTTCCGGGACCTCACCTGAGCCTAACGATGATTCAGAAATGAATCAGCCAGGGCCCCGCAATTTCTTCTCTCGTCTCTGGCAGTGTTCTTGGATATATCTGGTCAGGACCAGGAGATTTATCCACCTGCGTACATTCTAACAGACCCGACATCTCCTCTAATGTGATATGGTCTGTCTCCAAGCTATGACCACTAACTTCCGAAGTCTTCATGTCTTTCTCCACGGTAAACACAGGAGAAATAATCATCGAGAACCTCACCCATCTCCTGTGGTTTTACACATACATGTTCACTTTGGTCCTTAAGGAGCCCTATTTTCTCTCTCTTTCTCGTCATTCTTTTTCCTTAAATAAGCTCTTTGGATTCACCTAATCTTTTCAGTCAAGGCTGTTTCGTGCCCCCTTTTCGCCCTCCTGATTTCTTTTTTCAGTAAGCTCTTGTATATCTATTTACCTCCAGCTGCCTATACCTGAGCCATGTCTCCTCTTTTTTTCTGGTCAAAGCCTTAATATCTCTTGTCATCCAGGGTTCCCTATTCCTGTCAATCTGGCCTCTCACCCTCATACAGACCTTGAACTCTAGCTATCTCACTCTTAAAGGCCTCCCACTTGCCGGAGACCCTTGATCTGCCAATAACCACTCCAATCAACCCCTCCAAGCTCCTGTCTAATTCTATCAAAATTCACCTTGCCCCAGTTTAGAACCTGAGGGCTAGTTTTGTCCCCCTCTATAACTATTTTAACATCAATACAACTATGGTCATAGTTCCCAAAATACTCCCTCACTGACACCTCCATCACCTGTCCTGCCAAGAGTAGGTTGAGTTTTGCCCGTTCCTGAGGAGGACCCTCGCTAGGGGTGGCACAGTGGCTCAGTGGTTAGCACTGCTGCCTCACAGCACCAGGGTCTCAGGTTCGATTCCAGCCTCGGGTGACTGTCTGTGTGGAGTTTGCACATTCTCCCCATGTCTGTGTGGGTTTCTTCTGGGTGCTCCGGTTTTCTCCCACAGTCCAAAGATGTGCAGGTCAGGTGAATTGGTCATGCTAAACTGCCCATAGTGTTAGGTGCATTAGTCAGAGGGAAATGGGTCTGGGTGGGTTACTCTTCAGAAGGTTGGTGTAGACTGATTGGGCCGAAGGGCCTGTTTCCACACTATAGGGAATCTAATGTGATCATCACACTGCCTGAGGAAACTTTCTTAAATGCACTCAACAAAGTCTACCTCATCTAAGCCCTTAAAGCCACGGCACTCCAGTCGATATTAGAAAAATAAAAATCCCCTATGACAACTCTATTCCTCCTTCAAGTGTACCCAGTCTCCCTGCATATTTGTTCCTCTAATTTCCATTGACTATTTGGGGGTCTATGGTGAAACCCCAATAATGTCACCTGTGACCGTGCTGCCCCTTTAACAAGGTCATGTTGCCCTTGGTTTTTTTTCAGGAGGGGTCATAAAGGCGGAGGTTCCGATATGTCTGGAAATATCTACTTGAGCAAGCTTTTAAGTCTTTCTATGAAAACATTTGTACAATGAAAGGGGAATGACCAAATTCTCCCAGTTCAGGATGTGATTTGGTTTGGTGATAGCAAGCAGTCTGTTTGAAGCTGCTGGTCAAGTTTGAGCTGGGGAGAAAAGTTCCCAGATTCAACAGAGGTTTGGTTTTACCATTTTATTACTAAGCGGGAGTTTAAGTGGATCTTGCAAATATTTGGAACAGCGTCATTAAGTTGCCATAGAGTCGACTGGGGTTTTACTTAGATTAAGTTATTCTAAATTCGGTTCTCTTTGGTTCACGATTCATTCAGTAGTCTGTAAACACAATTTGATTTAAACAAACTGAGTGCTTGGGTCAGCTGTATCACTCCTGGAACATCCACTCTACACACCTGCTTAAAACAACTTGAAAAGTTAGGGTCTGGGCTGCCGTCTTGCAATATTTTGAGGGGATCTGGGTTGGTCCAAAAAACACCATCCTTTTCTTATTTCTTAGCTCCACCTACAAAGCATCAGTGGATGATTCTTCAGTTATTTCATTTCTGATCACTGCTGTGATACTAGCCTTAAAAAACACAACTTCCCCATTTCTCTTTCCACCACTTCTGCTTACCTGCAGTTGGAATCTATTTATTTGCAATAAGCAATAATTATTGCGTACACGAAGCTGATCTGTGTTTTGTTAAGCAGGGTTGAAAGAGTGTTTTAAAAAGCTTCAGCACAGCCCCTAACTTTGTGCTGTACCTCCATTAATAATGCCTGTACTCCAACAAATGCCATGTGGACTACCCAGTCATGTTCGAAGATTTGTGCATTCAGGTGGTGTTCATTTCTTTTTATACTTTTCTTGTTCAAGATTGAATACGCTTTTAAATTGAGAACCATGTGCAAATTTCAAATTTGTGTCCCATACATACAACCTCGTCAATATTCTCACCTCCTTCTGCTCCTCCGCAGGTGAACTTTCTTCTTCCGTAGCTTCCACTGCTGCCTCTTTCTGTTCTGCAGTTTCATCCTTTTCAATCTCTTCCTTTGCTGCCTCCTCCTCCAGCTCTTTTTCCAGACGGCTCACAAGTTGAGCCTTTGTTCCCTTGGAATTCAGATTCCTTGCTTTCAGCTCTCGACGGAAATCTTCCACCTAAAATTTTGAGAAAAATTGTCAGCGCCTGATTGATGTTTGAATCCAGGAAAGCATTCTGCTGCTCATGCACTGATACCCATACAAGTTTCATCTCATACACAGCAAGTAACTTTACTTTGGAAACCTCCACAGAGGAGACAGAAAGTAAGGAACCTGTAGAGGTCGACACACTCAATGCATCTGACAAGGTGTCACCACAGAAGTTATTTCTCAAAGTAGCAGCTCACAGTGTTGGGTGGAACATGGATCAGGGATGGGTTAGCTAACAGCAATCAATCAGTCAGGAGGCATAAGTGGATGATTTTCAGGTTGGCAGTATGTAACAAATGGAATGCCAAATGATCACAGCTGTGGCCTCAAAGCAACACCCATTACTTTCCAATGAAGAGACCAGATGTACAGTTTCTAATGGAACAAAGACAGTTGGAAAAGGAAGTTAGAAAGAGGATACAAGAAGTCTACAAAGGGATATAAATATGGTAAATGAATGAGTAGTAATTTGGCAGATGAAATATATTGTGACAAAATGTCAACCTGTCCATTGTGGCAGAAAGCAAGCATTTCATTTAAAGTGAGTAGAAGGGGATCAAATAGCTTGGGAAACAAATCAGTTAGTTACGCAGGTCCAGCAAGTAGGGAGGTGTATTGCAAGGGAATTAGCATTTATAGTGATCATTTGCTAGTTATACTAGATCTTAATGAACCCATGATACTCAGTTTAGACAAGATTGACTTGACTGATTTTTTTCATTTGTGGAAATTAGGCACTGCTGGATAGGCCAGCAATTATTGTCCCAGTTGGCCTTGAGAAGGTGATGGTGAGCTACTTCTGAATCACCCTGATGCCATAAAATAGGGAGGTCCAGGTTTTTGAGTCAGTGACAGTGAACAAATAGCCAAATATTTCCAAATCAGGATGGTGAGTAGCTTGGAAGGGAACTTGCAGGTGGTGGTGTTCCAATGTGCCTGTTGCCCTTGGCTTTCTGGATGGAAGAGATTGTGGGTTTGACAGGTGCTATCTCTGGAAACTTGATAAATTTCTGCAGTGCAACTTGTTGATGCTAAACATTGCAGCTATTGATCATTGGTGGCGGAAGGAGTGGATTTGGAAGGTGGTGGATGAGGTGCCAAGCAAGGGGCTGATTCAACTGAATGCTGTTAATCTCAGTGTGTTGTTGCTAAAGCAGTGCTTATCCAGACAAGTAAAGTGTTCCATCACATTCCTGATGTTTGCCTTGCACTTGGCAGACTGACACTGGAGAAATCAGGAAGTGAGCTCTTCACTGGCTCTACTTGCATTTGTAGCCACAGTACTTGCACAGTTCAGTTCTAAACTGGTCCAGTTGAGTTTCTGGTCTACGGTAATACCCACAATATTAACATCAATAATATTAAAAGATGACCACACTGAGGTGTTCAAAATTATGTACAATTTTAACAGGGTCAAGAAGGACATTGCTTCCACAAGTTGGTATGTCAGTGACGAGAAGGGGGGGGTCACAATTTCAAGACTGTCAGCAAGAGATTAGGCATGAGATGAGGTGAAAACTCCTAACTCGTGAGTTGTTTGGACTTGGAATGTGCTTGCTTAGGAGTGTGGAAGTGGATTCCATAGGAGTTTGATAAAAGAGCAATATATATATTTCAAAGTGATGAATTTACAGGTCTACAGAGATAGTGCTAGACGATGGGACAAGCCAGGAAACTCTTGGGGGAGCCGGTACAGACATGATGGGTCAAATGAATTCATCCTGTACTGTAACATTCTAGCATTCCACGATGCCAATGTCATTGAATGTCACGGAGAAATGATTGGATTCTCTCTTGTTGGGAGGCCGGCACTTCCTTGCCTTCATGTAGCGCTAATGTCACTTATCCAGGTCCTGTAGCCAACAGACCCACCAAATGTGGGTCAAACATTTCACAGGTTGCTGAAGATGAAGAAACATTGGACAGGTTGGGCTGTGTTGGTTTAGTGATTACCAGAATGAGAGGTGGTCATACTGAAATATGCAAGGACTGAATGGACTTGACAACAGTGGATGCCCAGAGGACGCTTTCTCTTTTGGGCAAGACTAAGACAAAGAGGAACCGTTATGAGTGAGGGGACTTCCATTTAAAATTGAGATAAGGAGTGCTTCGAAAGCTTGTACTTCCAAGTAAACCTGTTGGACTATAACCAAGTGTTGTGCGATTTTTAACTTTGCGTTCATGGTAGTGGATTGAAGCTCGAATCCACAGCTTCCTGACTTGAGAGTTCTTCGCAATTAGCGGTGACATACGTTGAAACTGAACATTGTGTGTAGTATGCCATCAATGCCATGAAAGACAGAGTTTCAGGGTTAGGACGTAAAGACAGGATTGAACAAATCAAAAGGGATTTGAAGCAAATCCAGAACAAAAAATGATGACAGCATTATGAAGTGGCACGTGCAGAGAGGAGTGTGACAGAGGGTTGTGATACAGAAGCACATCTCACTTTCATCGTCTTCAGGTCCAAACTGCTCCACTGGGTTGGAGTGGGAAGGGAGTCTTCTCCCTGTTCTTCCATCTTCTCTTCAGGCTGAGGAGAGAAACATGCCTTACATTACTCCGAGCAGCCAACAATATTGACTAAGTTCCTTCTTTTATCAAATATCACAGACTAGATTGTCATTGCACCAACCAGCCACATACAAGACTTGGACATGTCCCTGTACTGTGCACGGTCTGGAACAGCCATCACCTGGAACGTGAGATCGTCTGCATAATCATCCTAAACAAGGAGATCTACTCCCTAGTGAAGAGGCCCATTACAGAAATGGAAGGGAAGATTCATAACTTGAAGTGCTCACACAAACACAAACGCATGCACACATAAGAATGAAACTCCATGTCTTTATCCAATCAATAAAGCAGCCTGCTTCTCACATTTTCCTCCCCTTCTGCCCTACCCTGTAGTTGTGCACATCAGGGAACCAAGCCCTCTTTGTGCAATTATGCTTCACAACTTTGCTCTTCAGAGTGAAGGAATGAGACATATTTCTAACAGCTGAAAGTAATGTCAAACATTTCTCAGACAGCTACAGCACAGGGTTAGATACAGGGTAAAGCTCTCCATGCACTGTCCCCAAACAGACCCAGGACAGATCTGCAGTTATCAGGGTGTTCATTTCCCCATCCCTGCTCTGGCTTCCAACTCCTCCATTGCTTCCCAGATGTAGATGCGCTCCCAGAGCACTAATTGGCTGGGACATGGAACACAGATAATAACAAAGGAGGACACATTTGAACTGCATCACTGAAATCTTTCTGCGCATGGGGCAGAGAAGATGTTGCTATCTGCTCGCAGCACTGAGACAGTCAGGGAGAACTTTGACTGTTAGAAATTTTAGGTCATATGGTCCAAACAGCATCCAGCAGCTCTAGTAGTTACAGCCATATCGGCATGATGCTAGATTACTACACAGTGCATTTCAACAATGCGCATCCACAGCTTTGTCACTTGACAAACATCTATCACCATTTGATCTCATGTAGAGCAAATCCTAACTTCAGGCTGAGGTGTAGGCCTCACCCAACTACAGCCTGAGTTGAACATGCTAATTGTGTAACAGTGGGATACAGTAGTGGTTGTAACAGGTCTGTCACGACATAACCCTGGGGTATAGTGCTGGTGGGGACAAGGCTGTATAACATTAGAATATAGTACTGGTGGGGACAGGTCTATCACTGTATGACACTGGGTTACAGTACTGATGGGAGATGTTGGTCACTGTATAGCTCTGGGTCGATATACAAGTGGGCTGTCTCTGCTGATCATTGTGATACGGTACTGATGGGGCAGTCTTTTGCTGTTATGAATACTGTACCAACAATTGCTATGCCACAACTGAATTTGCCAACAGATGGCCCCACACATTCATTATTACTTTTCCTCTGGCTGCTAAGCTCAGAGCCAGTGTTCAAATTTTGGGTGAATGAACTTCCTTCATCTGCCAACATGCCATTTTCTCATCACTGCAGAACTCTTGTTGTCAGGTCATATTTTAATAATGTATCGAATCCCTAGTCCACGGGATGTTCGTCTATAGTTTCTGTGAACGCTACAACAGGACAAGCTTACTTGTTCCCAACTCACTACTTG
Source organism: Chiloscyllium plagiosum (assembly GCF_004010195.1). Lineage (NCBI taxonomy): Eukaryota > Metazoa > Chordata > Chondrichthyes > Orectolobiformes > Hemiscylliidae > Chiloscyllium > Chiloscyllium plagiosum. The sequence goes on from NC_057751.1 coordinate 206,040, forward strand.
CTCTACCAGTATAAAGCTCTGTTTTGAATGGACACCAGCCTGGGAGCAGGATTCTTTTGGAAAAACTGAGTAACAGTCTTTGGAGTGTTGGTTCGTCGAATGAGATGGAAATTACACTGCAAGTGTTGGACTGAAAATCCAATGTGGAAATGGGCCACACACACACAGAGAGCAGTTGCTCCTTACATGGATGGAAGATTGGGAGCTGAAAGGATAGAGCCCGTCAGGGGAAGGAACAATAAATTGTCTGGAAAACTGCATCATAAACAGTGTTAAAGAAAGTGTTGAGGATGTCACAGATATAGGTTTGTATGTGCGCGCGTGTGTGTGGCAAAGGTGTGGTGTTTGGTGTGTATTTGTGCGTGCGTATGTTCTGCACACATGCCACCTCACATTTCCTTAAACAGAGCTTTTTGGAAGTTGAAATGTTTGTTCTCTAGTCTTCAGGCAGAAATACACAGTCTGGTATTCAGATTAGACAATATGTAGTCACGGCTCTAAGACAGTGAGTAAATGTTGATCTTGCCTTCTCTAATTAAAACAGTTCTGAGGAATAGTCATTCAATCTGAAACATTAGCTCTGATTTCTCTCCAAAGATGCTGCCAGAACTGCTGAGCTTTTCTAGCAACTTCTGTTTTTGTTGCTGACTTTCAGTATCTGCAGTTCTTTTGGCTTTTATTTACATTCTCTGTGCAGATTTGCTATTACCCCACTGTGCACCAACAGTACACTGGACAGATATAATATACCTCAGTCCGTGTCACATCATGGCAGAAGACAAGCAAATCATCTACGTCCTCTTAAGTTGTGAGGAACCAGAGATTGACCCTCACCCAATTTCCCTGGGGAAACACAGACTGAACCATGTTCAATCCAACTGCACTGCCACATCCTGAGAGCTGAATGAAGGTGCTGAGTATAACTGTAATCCTTAAATTCAGTTTCAGCTCCTTCCAGAAACAGTGACAAATTGTGTTAGCATTGAGCATTACTGGGAGTTCCCTTTACGTTTCCTTCACGACATAAGAGTCATAGATTGACGAAGTACAAACGTCAACCTTGTCCTGGAATCTAACTCCAGGAAGGAGGGTTTAAATCATCCTTCAGGTGGTGTTCTGTGCAAATTACAATGCTAGCTGTTACCCTGACTCTGTTTAAGGAATTGAGACATGGACAGTTGCTGTGTTTGAGAATGACACCCCCCTCCACATTCACACAGAGTGCCGAGAGGAGCTACAATAATTTTCCGCTCCATCATCTGAAAATTTCAGGGACAAAATCTTTTAAGGACGTCAAATGGTCACGTCATCTGAGTGCTACTGGTCATCCCTGCTATGGTAGTGGAGGGGTACCACTGTGCACGTGTGTGTATGAATGGGAATGTTTGTGTCAGTGTTTGTGTAAGAGAATGGAGTAATAAAAAAAGATTAAATGCCTCATCTCGGTCCGTGTCCTTGTGCTCTGCCTGGTCCCTGTCAGTCAGCTGTTGCGTGTATCCCAGGGACAGTGCGTCCCACTCCAAGCGAGTAGGGAGGCAATGCCAAACATCCGGCAGAAATACAACCACAGTCTCCACGCGGGCTGGGAGCAGCCGCCCTTCACGGAGCTCTCCAGGCTGATGGTAGCGAAGCTCAGCAAAGCGAAACCTGTCACAAGGGAAGAATGTTACTGGATATAGCAGCACACACGACCAGAAATCCAATGCTCACAGTCGACTGTCCCACATCATCTCCCCAGCTTTCAATTTCACCCCCTTTTCCCAGAAATGTTCACTTCCTGCTGCACTCTTCAGCAGCTGCAGACAGACTCAGCTCAAGAGTTACTAGACAGTTCAAGAGATAGTGAGCACAAGTGGGACCACTGACTTCAGAGTTGGGCAACAGCTACTTGATGAGAATCTGAGGACTTGATTTAGTTGCACCCGGGCTAATCCTTGTCCATTCTCAACAGACTGGGAACTCTGGCTCCCACCTGCACAGAACACAGACGTGAACATGAGTGAACACCATCCACCTCTCTAACACACTCTGGGTTAGGGATTGCGGTCAGCAAGAAAGAGAGAGAGAGAGAGAGAGAGAGAGAGAGAGAGAGAGAGAGAGAGAAAACGGAGAGAGAGAGAGAAAACGGATAGAGAGAGAAGACGGGGAGGGATGCCAGGGGAGAAGGAGAGGTGGGGAGGGAGAGGAGGGAAGACTGGGAAGGGAGAAGACAGTGAAGGCGGGGAAGGGAGCGGGGACGGAGGCAGGGGAGGGAGAAGGGAAGAGAACATGGAGATTGAGAAAAAACATGGGACAGAGGGGTAGAGAATGCTTGAAGAAAACTAAAATCAAGCAAAAGTGATGTAGACAGTGCAAATACACAAGAGAGAACGGAAGAGTGGGAAAATAAGAGACGGTGAGAAACAAAAAAAATGAACAAGCCAGTGAATGAGACAAAGAAAAACAGGGATGGTGTGTGAAATAGAGAGAGAGAACAAGACAGCCCATGCCATTTTCACCTGCTGACCTGAACCATCTTGCACTGCTGGGCAAATCCAGCAGGGCCATCAAGTGAAGCAACATGTTCTCCTTGTCAGAGCTCCTTTCAGTTCTGGATTTACAAACACGCAACTGAGACTCTAAGTAGGTTGGATATTTTGAACATAACAGAAACAAACTGGGCTTTTCTTTTGAAGAACGTTTGGGATTTCTTCAGCATTAAACAATTTTTTATCATTCAGAATATTGACAGAGGCTGTTCAAACAAAGGTCACAGCAGCAAATGACCAGAGGTAAGGGGTCAGCCTCCTGGCTGCTTACAGCAGAAACATCATACATCAGGTGACAGGACATCAGTACAATTTCATAGCCCACTGCAAGGATGGCCTTGTGTTCTTCTAAACCAAAAAACATGAAATTCTATTTGATGCCTGTTCGGGTAATGGCTCTGAAGAACTATCATCACAGCTGCCCAGTCTCTCACTCAGTTGCTCATGCTTTAGTTGATGCTTTTATCTGACTTTACTCTAAGACATGGCCCCTCTGTGGTGTGCATGTGTTACCCTACAGGACACATCTCTCCTTGATTCTGTGCCATATCATGAGCAGACTCTGCATCTTTCCTGTTAGCTGCACACTTGAATGTGGTGTTGAACTGATGGGTGAAGCTGGTTCATTCACCAAGCCCTGCAATGCCCCAGCGCTGAATGACTGAGTGCACAGCTGAACTAGTTTTCCTCCTGCGATTCAAGATGATGGACGGCGTTCATTTCAATGAAATTCCTCTCACACTCATCAGGGTGACCTCACCATTACATAAAGCAACATGCAGCTATGCCCACCATGCTCCCCACCCTGCTATGCTTGGATGCAAACTCACCATTGAGTGCAGACACTCAGATCAATGCCAGTCAAGGATTTGGTGGTTCGAATGGCTGTCTTGATGAGTACCCTAGGATCCTTCTCTGGACAGAGGCCATCAAGGGATGGAGACCATGACCCTCCAATCAGTACAGCCTCCTCTTTGCCCTTCATCCCCACCAAAAACTGCATAATGAAACAATAGAGAAATAATGACAAGAATGAAATCCACCAAAAAACAGACTTTGAAGAAATGGCAGCTCAACTTGCACCTTGGTGAAGAGACTATAAACTTGCACTTATACAGCAACTTACACATCTTGAGATATCCGCAAAAGCTTCACAGTCCATGGAACATACCTGAAACGTAGCAGCCATTGCACTTTTCACGACCTACCCAGGAAGAGTGCACGAATAATCGTACCTCACTGTTTCACATCACGTCCCAAAATGTATAAAATACCAATCACACCCCAAGGGTGACCAATTTGTATGACTGACTGGAATTGTAGACAAAAGATTCACACCAGATTTTGTCATTCATAGAAAATGATACAAACAACTTCAATCAATTTCAGAGCAAAGATTACTAATCTATTACTGTGACTTAAACAATACCCTTTAAGAATCCCAAATGTACATGCACTCTCAGATATTCATGATTAAAACAGACAAAAGACACAGACAGTTGGGCTGATATAATGCAGGACTAAACAAAATTCCAAAGATGAAAAGTCCAGACCACAAGAGTGAGTAAAAACTGTCTCTCATTTCAGCCATGGTGACACACTATGTCTGTGAAATAATGGCTGTTCTTCACTTCAATAACTCATCAGTGAGCCTTGGTCTTTTCTGGTGGAATGCCTCTTTTACATTTCTTGATGTTTCTGTCATTGCATTCACACCAACAGAGGGGTACAGAGAAACGTGTTTTTTTGTTTGTGGATCTGGAAGTTATGGGCTGCTCTGAAACTAACAGTAGCTCGAGCAATCTGAGACCCATCATCAGTGTTTCCATAGCTCCATAAATCCTGGTGCCACTGATTCAGTAATGTAACAAACTCACTCCTTCAACAGTAAAATTGACTTGCATAGACAAAAAATCATTTTATCTCCCCACAAATTAGAAAACTCTCCTGATGACATGGTGCTGACCCTCTGACAGTGCGGGCCTCCCTCAGTGCTGACCCTCCAACAATGTGGCTCTCTATAAGTGCTGACACTCAGAGTGGTGGATCTGTTGTCATGGAGTACAGACCATAAGACATAGAAGCAGAAATTAGGCCATTGAGCTCACCAATTCTGCTCCGCTATTCAATCATAGCTGCTAAGTTTCTCAACCTCATTCTCCCTGTAACCCCTGACCCCTTTGATACTCAAGAACCCATCTATCTCAGTCTTAAATATACTAAATGACTGGGCCTCCACAGCCTTCTCGGACAGTGATTTCCATAGATTCATCACTCTCTGGCTGTGCCCTCGGGTCATAGTGTCTCCTGTCAACATAAACATCTTCCCAACTTCCACTCAATCCAAACTGTTCACAATTCTCTAAGTTTCAATGAGCTCTCCTGTCATCCTTCTAAACTTCATCGAGCATATACTTCAAGTCTTCAAAAGTTCCTCATATATTCAGCCTTCGATTACTAGGATCATTCTTGTGAACCTAATAGTGTCAATGACCTGTTGTTAATGACAACTGGTGGCACTGAACTATGTACCTCAATTAGCAAGATCAGAAACTATTGTATCTTGGTAAGGAATATCCAAAAATGTGTACCAGTGACTTGTGGGTGGATTGATCTGGACAGAAATTGAATGCTGAAATTTACCTCTCTGCCCAGAGAGTATGACTTGGCTTTTTCACATCTTATCCATCCAGTATCAAGCCTAAGCAATAGGACATGGGTGATCCACAGGACTGGAGTTAACATCTGACTTAAACATCTCTGCTGTAACAGCTGATAGCGTTAATTTCACACAAACATAACCTTCCATCTACTCCTGATGCAAAGGAGCATATGCCCCAGCAGGCTGTCACTATCCCCACGAGATCACAGGAGAGAAGCCCTTTTGCAAAAACACATGACTGTTAACCTACCTTGATCAGTTTGTTAGGATGTTGAGGAACATCAGCTGTCTCTTTTGGGACTTCAGCCAATGTGCATGCCTGGCTATACAGCTTCTGGAGGTCAGGGCATTGCAACAGTATCACCTACAATTTCAATCAGACTCAGCAGTGAAAAGGCTGGAAGCAACAACACTCATTTCACAGTTCAAATTCGGACAAGGTTATCAGTGGGAAATTACAACACAAGAAACAAACATTTGGTTCTTCAAACTGCATTAACTCGTCACTTGGAGCAATCTGCACAACTTGACCATGTACTTGCTCTGTTTTCCTGATAGATAAACTCAATACTACTGAATAGTTTTGTGAACTAATGTTCACATAGTGATGTGGCAACCTTCAGTTTCAATTTCAACTTGAACAGATTGGGAACTTGTGCTGTCTGTGTTAGTGCTTCTGAGGGAGAGACAGGGAACAGCACTGTGCATGTGTGGGGGAGACAGTGGCCTTTTGGTATTATTGTTGGACAGTTAATCCAGAGACCCTGAGAATATTCAGGGGACCTAGGTTCAAATCCCACCATGGCAGATGGTCAAATCTGAAGTCAATAAAAATCTGGAATTAAGAGTCTAATAATGACCACGAACCCATCGCCGATTGTCCAACAAACTCCTCCAGTTCACTAATGTCCTTCAGGGAAAGAAACTGCCATTCTTACCTGGTCTAGCCTACATGTAACACTATAGGCCCAGCAATCTGGGTGACACTTAACTACGCTCTGGGTAATTAGGGATGGGCAATAAATGCTGCCCTAGCCGGGGTGCCCACATCCCATGAATGAATAAAAACGAGCCAACAGACAGAAATACCATAGACAAGTGCACTAGGATATGTACTCACTTCATATGCACTCTGACGGACAATTAAAGTGCACATTGCCAGAGATCTCACCTTGGCACTGTAGGTGGAATCTGCATCAGCAGGTTCCACTTGAGTCTCTTGTTCCTCATCCAGGCTCGATTCTTCCTCCATCACATGGAAAACGCATTTCTGTCCCAATTGTAAAGGCTCACTCATTGGGAATGTATTCACCCAGCAAATCTTGCTATCAAAGAATGTATCAGGGATGTGGAGACAGGGATATCGGCGCTGGACCTCGATCGCATCACAAGAAGAGCTGGAAAACAAAAGAGAAAACACTGCTACTACAAAGACTGGCTATGTGATTTAAACATAGCACCAAGACCTTAGTGCAGCTTGCTTCCATCAAAATACTAGTAACAATTGAAGACAATGCTCCAAATACACTCACTCACAATAGCCCTCTCCACAAGGCCAACCCACTGGTCATTCAACGGTATACAATTCATTCACATTCCAAACCAGCAGCTTTGAACTCTCAAATTTGTTTTCTGTCCTCCTGTAATAACTCATGTCCCAACATTCTGTGGAAAATCACACTGATCATCACCTAACCATCATATGGAGCACTGTTTGGAATATATATATTTCATGATAAGCTGGGGAAAAAAGGAACATTTTGAAACAATTTGGACAGTGTCTGAATTGGAAAGTTTTTAACCATGCAATTTATTGTAATTGAAGCTAGTAAAGTGCGCAGTGGTTTGTCTGTATTTCCTGGAAATCAAGTGACTTTGGATAAACAATTAAACTACAAGGAATTAAAAGGTGGGGCCAATCACCTTATTTCCTGCGAAAGCTTGGCTTTAAAAGGACTGGCGACCTCTATGCTAATAATGGTTTCTCAACTCTCTCCGCACTCAATGGGCAATGTAACAACGATACCACGGCAGCCTCAAGAGTCTTCCCTGAAATCCTCCTCTTAGCAGAAGTCTCTGGGAAGTGATACAAGTTCCCAAATAATACGACTTGCCTCCTAACTGATAAACCCTGAAAATTTGACCGTGTTTAATAGATAATTACCATCAATCCACAGCAGTCAGCAATTCAGCTTTTGCCAACAGGAAACAGTTGGTGTGAGAAGTCATTACATGCAAAGTTGTTGGTGAGATAATCAACATACTGATTCCAATTCTCCAAAATTCCCATGATTTGTGGATAGTCCCATTTATTTGGAAGGCAACAAATGGAACTTGTTTTACAAATGGAGAGTAACAGGCATTGTGGACAAATAGGAACTGGTGAATGTACTGTATTTTCCTGAAGGCATTTCATAAGGTACGCCATGAAACATTACTGTAGAAAGTAAAAGACTCACAGTATGAACAAAGAACTACACAGTACAGGAACAAGCCCTTCATTCCTCCAAGCTTGCGCTGACACATTCTGTGCTTCCATATTAAAACTGTCTTCACTTACAGGATCCGTACTTCTCCATTCCATTCCTATATTCATTCTTGAATGCTGCTATTGTGTCTGCTTCCACCACTTCCTCTGGCACCATGTTCCAGGCATTCACCACTCTGCGTGAAAAACTTGCCTTGCACATCTCTTTTAAACCTTCCCTCAAGCACCTTGAGCCTGTGTCTCCCAGTAAATGACCTCTCCACCCTGAGAAAAAACCTCATACTTTCCATTCTCTCCTATCCATGCCATTCACAATCTTATAAACGTCTATCAGGTTGCCCCTCAACTTCATGTCTTCCAGTGAAAACAAACCCAGTTTATCCAACCTTTCTTCATACCTAAAATCCTCCGTACCAGGCAACATCCTGGTAAACATTTCTGTACCATCTCTGGTAGTGTGATGACCAGAACCAACTAAAGTTCTGTAAAGCTGCAGCCTAATTTATCTATCACTATACTCAATGCCCCTTGCAATGAAAGCAAGCATGCCACTGGCCTTTTTTTTACTAGCTTATCCACCTGTGCTGCCACCGTCAGTGATCTGTGGACCGGCACACCCAGATCTCTCTGCATATCATTAGGTTTTTACCATTCACTGTATAATTTCCACCTGCACTTGACCTTCCAAAATGCATCACCTCATATTTGTCCAGATTAAACTCTGTCAGCCATTTTTCTGTCCATACCTCCAACTCTATGCCTCCTGCTGTGACCTTTGACAATCCTCTTCAATAAATGTAACTCCACTAATCTACGTATTGTCCACAAACTTAGTAATCAGACTAGCTACATTTCCCCCAAATCATTTATTTCGATCAAACAGCAGAGGTCCCAGCACTGACCCCTGAGGAACCTCAAGTCACAGCCTTCCATTCCTAAACGCATCCTTCCGCCGCTATCCTCTGTCCCCTATGACTAAGCCACTTTTGTATCCATCTTGCCAGCTCATCTTGATACCATGGAGACAGCATATTGAAATGAGAGCTGTATGGAGAGTGTAGGGATAAATGGGCCTTCCTCAAGTTGGCAAAATATAATGAGTGGTGTGTCACAGGGATTACTGTTGCAATCCCAAGAGTTTATAATTTATACAAATGATTTACACGAAGCCAAATTTGGTTCATGCTGACAACAGTACAGCACAGGAACAGGGCCTCATGTCCTCTATATCACGATGCTTTTCTAAAATGATCCAGTCTTCCTGCACCTCTCTGTTCACTGCCTGTTCGTGTGCCTTTCTAAATGCCTGTGAAAGTTTGCTATCTACCACATTCCCTGTTAACACGCTCCAGGCACCTATTATCCAGTGTGTAAAACACTTTACTAAAAACATAACTTATTTAAACCTCTCCTTCTCATCTTAAGTCTTTGTCTCCTGGTATTTCACATTTCCATCTGAGGAAAGAGACTCTGACTGTCCATCCTACCAATGCCTTTTATAATTTTATATACTTCTATCAGGTCACTGCTTTGTTGACATCACTCGAACAAAACCAATCCAAGCATGTCCACCCTCTGCTATAGTTAATACTGCAGGCAACGTTCCAGTAAACCTCTTCAACGTCCTTTCCAAAACCTTCCGATAGTGTGGCAAACAGAATTACGCACAGTCCCTCAAATAAGACCTGACCAAAGTCTCAGAGTTGCAGTATGACTTACCTAAAAATAGATAGCAAAATCAGTTTTGAAGCAGATACTAATAGGCGCCAAAAAGGTACTGGTAAGGCATAGGTTAGGTGAGCGTTTAAAAATAAATGTATGGTTAACCACTTTGGTGGCAAGAACAGGAAGGCAGATTACTACCTAAAATGGAGTCAAGTTAGGTAAAGGGGCAGTACAACGAGATCTGGGTGTCCTTGTACACCAGTCAATGAAGGCGAGCATGCAGGTACAGCAGGTAGTGAAGGAAGCTAATAGCATGCTGGCCTTCATAACAAGAGGGATTGAGTATAGAAGCAAAGAAGTTCTTCTGCAGTTGTACAAGGTCCTGGTGAGACCGCACCTGGAATATTGTGTGCAGTTCTGGTCTCCAAATTTGAGGAAAGACATTCTGGCTATTGAGGGAGTGCAGCGTAGGTTCACGAGGTCAATTCTTGGAATGGCGGGACCATCTTATGTTGAAAGATTGGAGCAACTGGGCTTGGATACCCTTGAGTTTAGAAGACTGAGAGGGGATATGATTGAGACGTATAAGATTATTAAAGGATTGGACACTCTGGACGCAGGAAACATGTTTCCGCTGATGGGTGAGTCCTGAACCAGAGGACACAGCTTAAAAATAAGGGGTAGGCCATTTAGGACAGAGATGAGGAGAAACGTCTTCACCCAGAGAGTGGTGGGTGTGTGGAATGCTCTGCCCCAGAAGGTAGTGGAGGCCCGGTCTCTGGATTCATTTAAGAAAGAATTGGATAGAGCTCTCAAGGATAGTGGAATCAAGGGTTATGGAGATAAGGCAGGAACAGGATACTGATTGAGGGTGATCAGCCATGATCATAATGATGGGTGGTGCAGGCTCGAAGGGCAGAATAGCCTACTCTTGCACCGATTGTCTTTTCACGTCGATTCTCCTGCAGCTGAAGAAGGGCTTATGCCCGAAACGTCGATTCGCCTGCTCCTTGGATGCTGCTTGACCTGCTGCGCTTCTCCAGCGACACATTTTCCAGACCTATTGTCTATTATCTATAAAAGATGGCAAAAGCAGCATAATGGGCAAAACATGAAATGATCAATTTTGGTAGGAATAAAGGACTGAAAACAAAAAAATGCTGGACATCACAGACTTCAGCTCTGGCACAAGTCATCTCGACTCAAAGTTAGCTTGCTTTCTCAGCACAGATTCCAGCATCTGCAGTAATTTGCTCCTATACAAATAAAAAGCAAGCTACCAAAATGGAGAGATTGCAGAACTCAGATAAATTTGGAAATGGGTATCCGAGTGTATGAATCACAAATAATTATGCAAGTACAGCATGTAATCAGGAAAGCTAATACAATGTTTATCACTTGTGATACTGAATACAAAAGTTGAGAGGTTATGCTTCCATTACACAGTATATCGGTGAGACCACAACTGGATACCAGTGAGACCACGTCTGGTATATGATATACAATACTAGCCACCTTATTTAAGGAGGGATGTACACAACAGTGGCAGAATCTGAGAGAGCAAACATTGATTCATGAAATAATGCTTGACAACTCAACTGGAATTCTTCAAGGATGTAGCTTATTGATCAGGAAGCCAATGAAGGTGGTTTGTTTGGATTTTCAAAAGGCTTTCAACAAAGACCCATATGAGATATTACGGTATAAAAGTAAAGTGTATGGGATTTCTTTGGGGAGGGAGCATGACAAGCCAATTGAACTGGATAGAAAATTGGTTAGCACTTTCAAAACAAAGAGCAGGGAGATCCAGGACTTTTTCCAAACAGAACAGAGTGACTACTGGGTTAATGCAGAGATCATTGCTGGGACCCCAGCTATTCACAATATATAGAAATGATTTAGACGGGAAAACTAAATACAATATCCCCAAATTCACAGATGGTGTAAAGGTGGGTGAGAGGGTGCGACGTAAACAGGATTGCAGACATACTGCACTGTGATTTGGACAAAGAGAATGGGTAGATGTATGGCAGATGCAGATTAATGTGGATAAATGAGGTTGTCTACTTCGTTAGCAAAAATAGGGTGGCAGATTATCTGGATGGCTATAAATTCAGCACGGAATGTACAATGAGACCTGGGTGCCCTCGTGCAGAAAGCGCAGTAGGCAGCAAAGGCGGCAAATGGTATGTTGATCTTCATAGCCGGTTCAAGAGCTGGGGTGTCTTGCTACATTTATATAATGCCTTGCTGAGACCACACCTGGAATCGTGAGAGTGGTTTTGGTCTTCATGTCTGAGGAAGGACACTATTGCTATGGAGGGAGTACAGCATAGGCTTACCAGACTGATTCCTAGGATTGACCTGTGAGGACAGGCTGAATCAGTTAAGATTATATATTTGCTCAAGATAAGAGTAATGGGGAGGGGATCTCATCAAATATAAAATGTGAACAGGACTCATCACAGTAGATGTAGGAAGAATGCTCCCAATAGTGGAGAAATCCAGAATTGGAGGGTATGGGCAAAGTATTTAGGACTGAGAGGAGCAGAAATTTCTTCACCAAGCGTGGTTAGCCAGAATTTGCGATCACAGAAAGTTGAAGCCAAAACATTGCATGATTTTAAGGAATTGGATTATAACGGAGTAAACTGATTAAAGGATATGCGAGAAAAGCAGGATTAGGCTACTGAATTGCTCCAATCATTTATGCTTCCATGCAAATTGGAGGTCGTTCAGTGAAGTTTTAGCAGACTCATGCCTGTGATGTGCAGGGTTTTTTTTTAAATGAGGAAAGGTTAGACAAGTTCAGCTTGTAACCACGGGAGGTTACATGAGCAAGGTGCAACATGATTGAAACCAAGCGCTGGAAAGTCATGACAGGGTGAATATGGAGAGGATGTTTCTGCCTATGGGAGAATCAAGAAATGGAAGACATGGTTTAAACATTACATGTCATCCGTTTAAACAGAGGTGGTGAAGAGAACTTTTTCCTATTCAGAGGATCCATGACCTTTTGGAACACTCTTCCTGAAAAGGAAGTGAATTCAGTGTCATTGAATATTTTTAATGCAGAAGCACACCCTTGTTCAAGGGTTTGAAAGCATGTGGACTCAAGTGAACTAAAGGCTGCAACAAACCAGATGGACAGATGGGGAAAGTGAGAAGACAGCTCTTCAGCACCATTGTTATCACTGAGCAGGCAGGAATGCGGACTTGAGGTTATAACCACGTCAGCCACGATCTCAGAATCAGAGATGTACAACACCGAAATAGACCCTTTGGTCCAACTTGCATATGCCAACCAGATATCTTATATTAATTTGGTCCTACTTGTTGGCATTTAGCCCATATCCCTAAAAACCCTTCCTATTCACATACCCATCCAGGTGCCTTTTAAAAGTTATCACTGTACCAGCCTCCATCACTTCCTTTGACAAGCACCACCCATCTTTCCCTTCTCACTTTAATCCTATTTCTTTTAGTTTTGGACCCCTCTACCCTGGGAAAAAGATCTCTGTTACTCACCCTATTCATGCTCATGATTTTATAAAGATCTATAAGGTTACCCCTCAGCCTCCGACACTCCAGGGAATATAGCCCCAGTGAATTCATTCTCTCCCTATTGCTGAAACTTTCCAAATCCAACAACATCCTTGTAAATCTTAGCTGAATCCTTTCATGTTTGAGGAGACTCGAGGAGCCAGATAGCCTTCTCCTGTTCCTGATTCATATCCTTGTATATGTTCATAATCTGTGCTGAGTTTCCAGCCCCATTGGCCAACAAGGTTTTGTCCTCTCCGCTTGTTTTTTTTAAACAATCCATCATCTATGCAGAAGCTTGTCATTTTTTGAATTGTTTAAAAGTGTGTCTGCAGTGGGATTAAAGGGATATTGCTTTAATCCAGAATCAATTCGCTGTGAACCAGAGTTTACTACTGGCTCTAAATGTAGGTTTTGTTAAAATAAATAATTATTTTCAATTTATTCAAGATTCTTTCATTTTTGTTAGTGGTACAGAAGAGAAGCCATCTGGGAAACAGTATCATTTCCAACATGCAGCAACCTGGGGGAGAAGTGGGGCTTCATTATGAGCAAATTGGTCCCATCGCAATCATAACAGTATTAGAAATTGACTCTTGCCCCATCACCATGTGAGGAATCTGACACTGAACAGTGCAAAGCTTTTAGGGATTTGACAATTCACAATGAAAAGAGGCGACGGGCTATGAAAACAACGATTCATACAAGTGAAAAGCAGCTGTACAAGTACTGAGAAAGATACAAAAATTCACTGGATCAGGGCTCAATACCTTCAGCCAGATTCATCTCACCTTCTCAGCAAAATCAATTATACACACACTGTCATACTTAAAGAGATAGTACCTGTCCAATGAGAAGCGGGAGTACTGCACACTGTATGAAGGGATGTAATGCCGTGCTTTTTTCGCTGGTCCTTCCCCTGATCCCATATCCTGGTATCGTTTGTGGGAACCACCCTGGCCACCGAGACGCTTGTAATTGTCTCTGTACGAGAAAAGAGAGAATGTAAAAACCCAAAGACAGATTTCAAATGTAACACACCTCTCCTCTGGCTAACATGAAACCACAAAAAGAAATCTGCTGAAGTTTGTCAAGACTAAGTCCTGAGAATTGCTCAGCAAGTTTAACTTCTGTATAAAAAAAAACCTTCACATCCCTATCAGTTTCAGCACTGGCTGAGCTTATGTCCACACACCAAGACGGCAGCTCAAAAGTGACAAGTACCTGTCCCTGTTACCATCATACTTTTTGAGCATAGTTTTGTTAAACTAACATTAAGTCAGGGCAGATCCAAACCTTTTCAAATTCTTTTCAAGAAAAACAACATAATAGTGGTGACTAGGTCAGCCAAGAGCACATCCAAACTCAGATGCTGCCTTCCTACAGATAACTGATGCTTTGAAGCAATCATCTTTCAGTCCTCCACCTCCTCAGCTATGATGCCAGCCACAATCAAATAGCTGTCAAGTGTCTGGTGCTGGAAAAGCACAGCAGCTCAGGCAGCATCGAAGCAGGAAAATGCTGATAAAGGGTTTTTGCCCCAAACGTCGATTTTCCTGCTTCTCTGATGCTGCCTGACCTGCTGTGCTTTTCCAGCACAACACTCTTGACTCTGATCTCCACGATCTGCAGTTCTTACTTTTGCCACAATCAAATAGCTGTCTAACACAAACCACCCAAGTGCACTCATGACCTGACCCATTGACAGGGTCCGGTAGCCCAAACTGCTCAACAGTCAACAGTATAGAAATCACCTCATTGGTCTCTCAACACTTCCAATCCATCTAGGCACAGAGGACAGCAGGATTGGAAGAGCGCCCCAACCTGCTTAAAACCATCCTATTCCATCAGCAAGTCCTTTCAAAATAACACACGTACTTGTCCAACACACAGTGTAGACCCTCTTACCTCCTGTCACCTCTTCGACCAATGTCCATTCGTCCATTGCGGCCCATTGAACGCAGTCCCAAATCCAGCCTCCGGCCAAGTTGGGCATGTGGACCCAAGTGAACTAAAGGCTGCAGCAAACCAGCTGGAGAGATAGAGTGAGAGAAGACAGCTCTTTAGACACCATGGTTATCAGTAAACACAGGCCACAGTACAGCGACAAGCAGCCAATACATGGAGCTGTTCTCACACCATGCAGACTTGAGAGTTGTCACGGTTTTTTCATTATCAGGAGGTCCAATTCCAATGTACTGTGGATGGACCTCAACCACAAGACTGCAGCTCATCACCATCTGCTCAACAGAAACTCGGGATGAGCAACAAAATATCTTTCCAGTCACAGCTAACATCCAGGAATCAATTTGAAAAATGAACAGGTAAAACAAAAGGAATCTGAAACTCAACCAATTCTCAATGTCTCAACCAATGTTTTGAGACCAAGCTAGCATTTCAGAGCTGAAGGGTCATCCAGACTTGAAACACTGGCTTGCTCTCTCTCACTGCGGATGCTGTCTGACCCACCGTAATCTCTAGCATTTGTTGTTTTCAGTACAGATCCCAGCACCTGAAGGATATTGTTCCTATTCTGTCAATTCTATGTTATCACTTACCACTGAACATCCAAATCTAGTCAATAAGAAATCAATTTGACAGCAATGTCACAGATTGGATGACTGCTGAATGGTGCACTGAGTCAATGGAACCCAACCTGCAGACACCACAGAACTGATTTCCGAACCATGTGTTGGTATTTTAATGGACAGGATTTTGACTACAAAGGGAAAATGGGTGAACAAGAGCAGATGGAAAGTGATATTGTGAAGCATTAAACAATGGAAGTGCTATGTAAGGACAGAGGAATGTATACTAAGAAATACACAAACACAAACTCGAAGACCTTAATGCTAGTTTTTAATTTGTGCTCTATCACATTTCCCCATCCTTATTCTCTCCCTTCATGGAGTCAGATAACACACAAGAGGACCTTGGATCCATTGAGTCTGAATTACCCTATCTACATTAATCTTACTTTGCAGCACTTGGTCAATAGCCTTGAATGTTATGACATTTCAAGTGCTCATCATATACTTTTTAAAGCTTCTGAGGTTTCCTACCTCTGCTGCCCTTCAAGGTGGTGCATTTCAGATTCCCATCACCGTCCGGTGAAAATTAATTTCAAACTCTCTCTAAACCTGTCCTTCACCTTGAAGTGTCCGATGTGCCTCTCAACCACCTTAACTAACTTACCCTGCTGCCAATAATGCAAACTAATGTTCATTATTGGCTATCTCTGTCTCAGCTTCTAACTTATTTGAGGTCGTCATTCACAAAACATTGAAGGTAGCACCTCACATTGAGGGAAAACTTCACGTTATCTCCATTTGATTAGGAAGACGACACTGAGCCTTGAAATAGCAGTTTAAATTATTTCTCCCAGCCTGATTGAGACTTTAGAGATGTTACAGAAGAAACAGCTTGTTTCTGAACAAACACAAATAGGAAGGAGGATGAGAAGAATGGGGGATTCTAAAGACCGTTGGCAACAGAACAATATGATACAAGTGCTTAAAATACAGTCATAGAGTCATTGAGAAATACAGCCCAGAAACAGACCCTTCGGTCCAACTTGTCCATGCCGACCAGATATCCCAACCCAATCTAGTCCCACCTGCCAGCACCCGGGCCATATCCCTCCAAACCCTTCCTATTCATATACCCATCTAGATGCCTTTTAAATGTTGCAATTGTACCAACCTCCACTACTTCCTCTGGCAGCTCATTCAATACACGTACCACCCTCTGCGTGAAAAGTTTGCCCCTTATGTCTCTTTTATATCTTTCCCCTCTCACCCTAAATCTATGTCCTCTCGTTCTGGACTCCCTCACCCCAGGGAAAAAGACTTCTCTAAGGTCACCACTCAGCCTCCCTCTCTCCAGGGAAAATAGCTCTTGAGGATGACGAGGGTTTTGGCCTCTATCACCCTTTCAGGCAGCGAGTTGTTGAAAGGTTAAAATGCACAAACAGAAGACTGTCTCCAAAATTTGTGAACGAGAGGCCGTTAATACAAAATTAAATCTGAGAGACTTAAAATACAGGGTTGAAGTCTCCATAAAGAAAGCATGTTAATGGGCAATGGGGTTCACTTGCACAGGTAGTGGCATAAATGATGCCAAACTGTTCAACACAAGCTTAGATGAAGACATGATGAGAAAGGAACTTAAAGAACACAGCAAGTATGATTTGGACTATTTCATTGTGACAAGGGGTACTGACTGTTTGGGTTAAAGGCCTGCTTCTGTGTTGTAGTTGTGTTTATGTACACGAAGGCAGAGAGGAGAGATAATTGGATGTGCTAAAGAGGTCCTACTAAGTCGCCATTCCAATGATGCCCCAAAAATGCAGCACCCTTTTTTCATGCTGAATTGAATTATGTCCCTCTGTTCACATCTGATCCTTGCATCCTACCTGTGATAAGGGCATCAGCATCTTGTCTCCTTTCAGCAATGTTTAAATGAGGTTTCTGTGAATGGAACTCATGGTCTCCCTCAAAAACTGGGTAAGTGGACAACACCCTTGGGCAATGTCTGAGTTGTTGACAACAGTGGGCAAAGCAATCTCTTGCAGTATACCAGCATGACTGATGCATACTCACGTTTATGAGAGAGCTGAGACAGCAGTGGCTGGGAGGATAACAAGGAGGGAATGCGTGGAGCTTGAAGCAGTGGCTGAGGCTGTGGCTTAGCTCCAAGGATGCCTTGCTTCTGACCAGACAACATATGCGATGGACTCTGCAAAGAAAATCACAGAAGTAGTCAGTATGAAGGAGAAATTTCAGGTCCCTGATATACAGAAAGCCTAATCCAGGAAGGTTTAGCAAGTGCCATGGAATCTCAGTCAGCTATGGTGGGCAGTGATGAAGGACCTGATCCAGCTCAAATGATAGGAAATCCAATACCTCAGTCCTTTAGGAACTACAACTGAGACCCCACAAAATGGAGGGCAGCCCATCAAGCCCAAATTGACAGGTTGTAGAGGGCCTCCCAGACTAGAGTGTTATAGGGTGATGGAGTCAGAGATTCTCTGCAGGAACTCTAATGATGTGAATGGGGTCAGAGATCATCGTCAGGTAACGTGGAGGGGAGTGGGGCACAAAGGGACAGCAGTCCCAGGATCTCAGCTGGGGTGGAGGCTGGGCACAGTCAAGCCTCAGGAGAGTCTAGCAGCCTGTATAATGATGACACCACAGGAAGAGACACAGAGACAGCGAGCGAGAGAGAGAGAGAGACAGAGCGAGAGAAAGAGACACAGCGACAGTGAAGGGGGTGGGGGGAGAAAAGAGACAGCTGGGGGAGGAAGAGACAGCGAGGGGCAGGGCACACGTGGGGGAGCGAGAGGCGGGAAGGGGAGAGAGAGAGGGAGAGAAAAAGACTCAGAGTCCAGAGAATAGAGTGTGACTGGCCACCAGTATCTCAAAGCACCAACTCAAGATATATTCATTCCAGTTTCCTATCCCGATCGGACAAGTTTGATTATATTGTAATTTGTCACCTCACAAAACACAGTTTGACATGGAACCAAAAGTGGACATGAGGTCAGGTGACCGAAAGCTTGGTTAAAGAATTAGCTTTAAAAGTGGTTTAAAAAAATAACAGGCACTTTTAATGGAGAGCTGTTGGGATGGTATGCCATACTGCAGGAGAGCTGGAGGCATGACGCCTTTCGGAGAGAGGACTTAACGCACAAGTGGCCAGAATTCAAGGAGCATAGAGATCTGCGAGGGTTGACAGGCTGAAGCAGATGACAGAAATGGGGATTGGTGAAGCAATAGAGGGATTTGAAAACAAGGATGAGAATTTTATGATTAAAGCAATAATGGACAGAGCATCCCTCGGTTAACGAGTATAGGGATATCAAGTGAATTGGATCTGTGCTCAGTTCAGATACAGGTAGCAGAGTTTTGGATAAACACCAGCAGAATGTAAATACCAGCTAAGGGTGAATGGGAAGAGTAAAGTCCCAAGGAGGCTGAGCAATTCAGAGGCTGCAAAAATATTCTAAATAAGGGTGATGACTTGAAATTTTGCAAGTGCAGTTCAGAGGTGAATTGGGGTATAGTGCTTTGCAGGAAAGATGCAGGAGGTGGTGGGTTGGATTTTGGAAAGAGGATGCAAATTATTAACACCAGGAAATGATGAGAAATGGCCATATCAGACAGAGTAGTGAGATAATTATAAATAACAAAATCAAGGCGGTGGCTGAAAATAAAGGAAGGGGATTTCCAGGCAATAAGACCGCAGATGAGAGTAAACATGATATAAAACAGAAATTGATATCAGGACAGATTACAAAGATTAAGGCTGATCAAAGCAGAAGTGCAACGCGTTGGACAAGGTGAGACATTCAAAAGAGAAGGATGTGCCAGATGAGTAAAAGCCAAAATATGATTTCCAAATGTGTTCCTTTTATTTATAGCTAGGCATTGCTAGCAAGAACCAGCTTTTATTAATCAAGGTTAAATTATATGAGCTGCCATGGTCAGATTTGAACCACAGAGAGAGATGGAGGTGTGGGAAGGGAAGCAGAAGGAAGGAAATGGGGCAGTGAGGGGGAAAGCAAGAAAGTTAGATGGGTGGGGGGAAACTGGAGAGGCAGATAAGGAGAGAGCGAGAGAGAGAGAGAGACAGAGAGAGAGAGAGAGAGACAGAGAGACAGACAGACGCACATTTAGGTAGATGGACGGACACACACATCAAGAGACAGAGGGAGAACAAAGCTGGAAATTAGCTGAGAGTGAAATATGAACAAACTCCAAGAGAAACTGATTTCACATCCCAGGAAAACCTGGGTCCCAATACTGAGGTGAAACTGTGCAGTTTGTCACAGTGTGAAGATGTGTTCCCGCCTGCACACTGCAATTTGAGAGAGAGAGAAAAAGATGGAGAGACAGAGGGAGAAAAATGATGGAAGCGCGCACAAGTGTGCTCACAGAAAAAACGTCAGAGCAAGTTCACAGACGGGAAAGCGGGGAAGGGGGCTCAGAGAGGAAAAGTCTGCAGAGAAAAGGTCTTTGGGGGATGGGGAATTTTAGAAAGTTCAGTATCATGCCCTGCCTCACTGCCTTGAGAGCTCTCTACATTGGGAAACTGAAGCAGCAAAGTACACTGATGTTGACAACCTGCCCTTCACTTATTTTCTGGTTCCCTTACTACTACACTAAAGCCTGTACCTGCGTAGGCTGCACCTGGACTTTCAGTGCATTCCACTTCACTGAGTGACTGGGGTTGTAAACAGCTTTGACCAGCACTCGCTCCCCAGTCTGGGGTATCCGTCCCTTCACCACACTGCAACATAAAGACATAGAGATCAGAACTCTTCCACACGCTGCTCAAACTGCTCAGCACTGCCAGCACGTGTCACACACAATTCAGGGATACCTAGGACATTCCCAAGTGGGAATGGAACAGGAAGTGCTGGGAATACAGGTAGGAGGGCTTCTGGCACCTCACCAAAGTGGTTATTCCTCATGGGAATGATATGATGACAGAATGCATCACCAGCTGAGGTTAACCAATAATAAACTAGTTGTTACAATAAGCTGGAGCAGGATTTGAGGGAAATAGAATTCACTATTTTCACCCAGCAGCACTGGGGCAAATTGTGGTTGAGACCAGTGACCAAGCAACTGTCACCCACACAGCTCCATAGGAAATAATAATTCATGGAGAATTCAATCAGTGCACTCTCTATTGATTCGTGCATCACTTACTTCAGATGGAACAACACTTCATCATCAATGAACCCAAAGTAGTCGTGAAGACTCGTGACTACTCCCGTGAACACACGCTGCTTCTGCGACTGGCCCGCCTGCCCATGGCCCTGCCAACAGCAACATAACCAGTGTCATTATGATTACAAGGGACAGCAAAACCCCAGCAGGACCCCCTATTGGGACAGATACAATGTAATATCTTTCCTCAGCCAACCCACACCCCTGGTCTGTACAACACAATGGCACGACTCCACGTTTACCTTCCAATAGAAGCCTGCTGTCCAACTGGCAGCAAGATATTCAACTGCAAAAACATTTCCAACTGAGTCTGATCCTACTCTCATCCAACAACACTAACCAGCTTGAAACTTAATCCAAGACATGATATCTCAAGGCATATGAATCCAACAAGACTCCAGGCAACATCTGTCTGTAATTCATGATCTGGACACTAAGTGTAGACCTCATAACCTGACGACAGCTAGCACACGATTTGATAAACATTCAAAACTAAGTCTCTACACAATTCAAAGTAGGCACTGAATCTCGATCTGTGCAGCTCAGCTGATACATTAGGGCAAGGTCCTCGATGTCCATGCAACTAAGTATGTAGGATCCAAATCCACTGGTGGAACAGCTCATCAGTTCTTCGTGGTGTAATAACCAAGATTGATCCCTCAAGTAACATAACAACAAAATACCTGAATTCATTGTGTGTACCTTGTAGTGCACAAAGGATCTGTAAAAGGAGAGGCTACACTCATCAGCAAATAATTGGTTATGAAGCTGTTTACGGTCTTGAGGACTTGACAGTGCAATTTTATTTCAACAACTTGCATTCATGCAAGGTTCCAAGGTGCTTCACACAGGAGGGTAACCAAATTAAATGTGACTAACTCACATCAAAGCACTTTAGCCTCAACAGGAAGCTAGAAAGTAGAGGGTTTTGTGGAGGAACTCTCGACTTTTGAGGCCAAGGCAGCTGAAGGCTATTGGCTCTAAATGGTCAGCCAAAGGAAATGGGAATTAGTCAATCGGCCAGAACCGAAGAGCTCAGAGATTATGGATGATTCTAAGAGTCAGAAGTGGGTGGGTGGGTGGGGTGGTAAGACAGAGAAAAACAGAGAGAGAAATGGACACGGTGACAGAGGGATGTGAAGAAGAGCTTGAGAATTGTAAAACTGAGTTCCAAGACAGACAAAACAGGTCTGGATACACAGAACTTCACAATGAATGAGAGACAGGGAACCTGTTAATACATCACTGAAATAGTTGAGGCTGAGGCAAATACCAGCAACAGATGAGCTAAGACCATCACAGCTCAAATATAATAATCCTGTTAGTCCTGCTTTGATGCAAGGATCATTAACTTGCAAACTATCGACACAGAGTTCCATGCTTTCAGTGAAATGGCTAACTACAAGGGTGGAATTCAGCTTGCTTTAATCTGACAGTGGCAGTTGGCACATTGAGACCTACATCTTTATAAAAATCAAACAGAAACCAGTCAAGAGAAGCGCATTCTGGCGAGGGAGTACGGTCAGACAGAGGAGGTGAAAGATTGCAAAGAGAAATTGCATAAGAGAATCTGTGGAGACGAGCTGTGTCTACTCCAGCCCAGTGTAAAATTCCTATCAGATAGCCACTGCATTCAGGGTCTGATGCTAAGGCTAGATGCCTGAAAAGGGAGGAATTCCATGACCCAAAACCAGCACCTCATCCCCTTGTTGAACACAAAAACCTGGAGAGAAAGGAAACACAATTGAAGCAGAAAATCATATCTTTTCACCCACTCAAAGACACAAAGGATCCTTCTGCATTTTATCTGCATGCAGTAAAACTGGGAGAACTCAGTAATTCCAGTGTCCGGGAGCCTGAACGGCTTCTGAAGTCATCCTGTGGCAGCAAAACAAATTTGTTCACAAAACAGACAGCATTCCCCAACATTACATAACCCACCTCTCCCATCCATCTCACAGTGACTATGGTTCCCGACAATCCTATCTGCGCACAGAAATGACATTTCTCAACCTCCCATCCTTCCACGTCACTGTCACCACCCAAAGTGTCAGTACAATGTCTCTCACCTGCAGCAAGGCCTGTTGTAAGGATGGTGGCCCAGGCCCCAGAAGCGACTGTTGCTGGCCGCCATGAACGCCTACAAGGAGGAACACAGGATTTTAATTCTAGTCACTGTCACAGAATTTTAAGACAAATATAAACAAGGGCAGCACTGGTGTTGGGGTGTGAAGACATGGCTGCATCATTTCAGCATCCACCCTTAAATTTGTGATCTTAAGGAACAGCATCCATTAGAACCCAGAGAGGAGGACAGGGTTATCTGGGCAGGCCGCAAGGTTGAAAGTCTTAATCAGATCAGTCATGACTTTCTCGAATGGTACAGCAGGATTGAGGGGCTAAATGGCCTCCTCCTATTGTTTTTATGTCCCCACAATAGCTACTTCAGGTGAGCACAGCACCTGGTATCCACAGCTTATGCCTCAAGTGTAAACACACTGAAGCAATCAGTTTGTCCAAGAGAACAGGACAAGATATTAGCGGCAAGAGTAGGAACCAGGAGTTTGGATGTGACCACTAATACCTGGCCTGGGGGACATTAGCCAAGACAGGAGGACAGCACGGCACAGAAGCCAGAGTCAAATCGGAAGATGACTGACAAAACAAGGGAATGCAGCATGTCAGGGTGGACCCTGAGGGCTAAGTCAAAGCATGGAGAGCCTGGGACAGGGAGGGAAAGGGAAAGGAGCCTGGGACCAGAATCTGACAGGCATGGAGGACTCGGCAGCAAGTCAGGCTCAGGGTGAGACGTGAATGAATAACTAAGAACTGGAGATCAAAATAGACAAGTGATGCTGGATTGGAGAGAGAATTTCCTGATTTAATGAATTAAAAATGCTACACAGTGCACTCTAGAGTCTATGTTAATATCAATCATACAGAGCAAGAGCAGATCACAGAAGCGCAAACTCACTAGCAATGACCTACCTGCTTTAGTTGCAGACTGAAACTGATTTCCCCACATTGATCTAGTAGAGTCTCTTCACCAACTAAGCACAGGATTTAATCCTTCAGAAGCTCGTGTTTAATTCAGCTAAAATTCACCTGGGTAACAGAAGGAATCAAAGACAAAAATAAAACAAAGCACTGCTGATGTTAGGATCTAAAACCAATAAAAACAGAAATTGATGGAGAAACTCAGCAGGTCTGGCAGCATCTGAAAGAGAGAAACAGAGTTAACATTTCAAGTTGAGACCCTTCTTCAGAACTGACAGCAGCTTCGAAAGGGTGGCATTGATGCCAATGATGACAGTGGTAGGGTGGGGTAGGGAGATCACTAAACCCAAAACATTATCGCTGATTTCTCTCTACAGATGGTGCCAGACCTGCTGAGATTTTCCATAAATTTCACAATTACCAGGATGTTGCCTGGGCTGAAGAGATTCAATTAAGAAAGAACCTGGACAGATTGGTTTCCTTAGGAAGACCAGAGGAGATTGAGATGGGATAAGAATGTGTAAACTTGAGAAGCAGAGGTAGGGGAAACAAGAAAAAACCTTTCCTCTTGTCGAAGGAATCACTCACCACAGGCAGAGATTTAAACTAAGGGGTAGGACATTTCGAGGAGATGTGAGGAAAACCTTTTCCCCCCAGAGAGGAGTGAGAATCTGGACCTCACTGCCTGTAAGGGTGGGAGAGGCAGAAACCCTCATCATGTTTAAACAGTGTCAAGATGAGCACTTGCAAAGCCGAGCACACAAATCTAATGGTGAAATGCTGGACAATGAGATTAGAATCGTTCAGTGGTTAGTTTTGACCAGTGTGCGCACAATAGACTGAAGGACCTTTTCTATGCTATAGATCTCTATGACTCTATAAAGGAACAGTGTATATCACAGTGAGAGGTACAAATGCAAAGTGAGATCAGTTAACCTAACAACACCTCTGACATTGCCTGTGTCAAACCCTATCTCCATCTGATTTTTGTCAAAGACATCAGGAAAACAGCTCAATTGCCAGAATCAGGACAGACAAGCTGCACGAGGACAAAGTGAGGACTGCAGATGCTGAAGATTAGAGTAGAGAGTGTGGTGCTTGGATGAGCCCTGCTAAAAGGCTTGTGCCCAAAACATCGACTCCCCTGCTCCTTGAATGCTACCTAACCTGCTGTGCTTTTCCAGCACCACACTCTAGACAAGCAGCACTGGCCAAATTAAACAGAGCAGAAATTTCAAATATCGCCACCTTGGAATAAGAACTTTCTGCTGTCAGCCCAACAGGGGTGTGTGGGAAACAGGATCACTGGCACAGCCAGGAGGGCAGGTTTCAGTCTCAGTGTACACCCCAGTCTGCTGGCCATCCTGCTCCAACCTCTGGGGACAGGCTCAGCGATCAAGCCATCATCAGAGCTTCAGGGTATTTTGAACAAAATTCTTTTTCCTTCTCCTAGCAAGAGAAAAATCCTCTTGATACCTTGAGCAGGACTGGACTTCAAAAACGATAGGTTTGAGAGAGAGGGGTCTCCCTGAAGATATAGAATAAGTTAGAAATTAATATTTGGATTATGCCCAGTGCCACGCACCATTGAAAATATAGGAAGGAAGATAGTGAGGATTTAACGTGTGGATTGAGGCATGGTAAAGATAGAAGGCTTCATATTACTCAACACAGGACAGTGAGTGTACACCTCAAAGAGACTGGGACCAATGTCCTTTCAGGGAAGTTCACTTGCTTGGTGAAGGGGGGCTTAAACAAGATAAATCAGAGAATAAACAACCTAGGAGGAATATGTGTTGAACAGTCAAGAAAAAGGAAGGAGGACATTTTAATACTGGAACAGATGGAGGAATACAAAAACAGGTTCTGATTGCACTTGTATAACCGGACAAAGTGTGCTGAATTCAGTTCATGAACTACAAGCACAAAAAGCAGAAAAAATGGAAACAGGGTGAAACACAGTGAGGACTGGGAACTTCATATCTTAAGACAGAAAGTGTTTCAAAAAGATAATTGAGGTAGAGAAGGAAATGGGGTGGTAGCACTGATGAGGGAAGTCAGCATAATGTTGGAAACAGTGTGCCCTCGAAGGGCAAGGGCAGATCCATTTTGCTAGATTTCAGAAAGCAAGGAGGATTCACACGACTGGGATCTTTGCTGGGCTTGGATTAATGAGAGGGAGAGAAATAAAGAAGCATATCTGCAGGGAAATCAAAGATATGCACAAATGATACCTTTTAAGAAATTCAAAGTGGAATCAGATTTTTTTTGTGGATAGAAATGTTGTGCATGGTTGTTGGAAAGGAGATTAGCATGAGATTATGCTTCTGTTTGAAGAGCTGGTGTAAGTATGACAGATCGAATGGTCTCCTTCTGCACCATAACAACTCCGAGATCCAGAATATTGGAAATCTTTGTCAGAGCAGCATTCAAGGGTAAGGAGAGCAAAGAATTTGTCAACTGTGCTCATGAGAACCTCCTTGACCAGTATGTTCTCAATTCACATAGGAGTGCAACGTTGCTGGATATAAAGGAAGACTGGAAGAGTTTCTTTAGATACATAAAGGGGAGAGAGGCAAAAGTGGACATTGGACCACTGGATAATGACTCCAGACAGATATTAGTGGGGAACACAGAAATGGCTGAGGAACTGAGTCATTACTTTGTATCAGACTTCACGTAATATCACACAAATTTAAGAGAGTGAGGGGGCAGAGCTGAGTATGGAGAAGGTGCTAGAAAAACTGAATGGCCTGAAGGTAGATAACTCACCTGGACCAGATGGACTACACCCAGGGTTCTTAGGGGGATAGCTGAAGAGATAGTGGCGATCTTAGAGATACTGGAGATAGTTAGTAGCGATCTTTCAGGAAATGCTAGAATCAGGTAAGGTCCCAGACGACTGGGAAATCGCTAATGTGGCTAAAAAGGGAGTATGGTAAAAGATGGAAAATTATACACCGATTATGCTGACCTGAGTCGTGGGCAAGATTTTGCAATCCATTGTGAAGGATGGGATTTCTGAATATTTGCAAGTGCATGGGAAACTAGGGCATGGTCAGCATTGTTTCATCTGGGGGGGGAGGGGTTAGAATTCCGTCAGAATTCTTTTTAAGTAGCGAGAAAGTTAGACAAAGGAATGCCGATGGATGTTATCTATCTGGACTTGAAGAATGCCTTTGACAAGGCACTGCACTGGAGGTTGCTTAGTAAGATAAAAGGCCCATGGTCAGAGGCAAGGTGCTAGCGTGGATAGATAGCCTTGCAAAAAGCAGAGAATGGGGATAAAAGGGTCTTTCTCAGGATGGCAGCTGTGACAAGTGGTGTTCCACAAGGCTCAGTGCTGGGACCACAACTTTTCACTATATATATTAATGAACTAGGTAAAGGAACTGAAGTCATTCTGGCTAGGTTTGCAGACAATAGAAAGATAGGTAGAGGGACATGTCTTATTGAGCAGGTGGGGAGACTGCAAAAGGATTTGGACAGGTCAGGAGTCAAGGCAAAGAGGTGGGAGATGGAGTACAACATGGGAAAGTGTGAGGTCATGCACTTTGGTAGGAAGGATACAAGCACGACTACTTTCTAAATGGGGAGAAATTTCAGCAGTCTGAAGTGCAAAAAGACTTGGGACTTCTAGCCCAGTATTCTCTCAAGGTAAACTTGCAGGTTGAGTCTATAGTTAGGAAGGCAAATGCAACAATGGTATTTATTTTGAGAGGAATTGAGCTCTGTAAGGATATGGTCAGATCACATTTGGAGTATTGTGCACAGTTTTGGGCCCCATATTTCAGAAGGATGTACTGGCCCTGGAGCCTATTCAGAGGAGGTTCACGAGAATGGTCCCAGAAATGAAAGCTTAACAGATAAGGAACGTTTGCGGACTCTGGGTCTATACTTGGAGTTTAGAACGATCAGGTGGGGTGGGTGTCAGAGAACACCGAGTGGCCTGGACAAAGTGGATGTTGGTAACATGTTTCCAATGGTCAGAGAGACTAGGAGCCGAGGGCAGAGCCTCAGAGTGAAGGGAAGACGTATTAGAATGGAGATAAGGAGTAATGTCTTCAGCCAGATATTGGTGCATCTACGGAATTCATTGCCACAAAAGGCTGTGCAGGCCAGGTCATTGAGTGTATTTAAGACTGAGATAGATTGATACTTGAGTATCAAGGGATCAAGAGTACTGGGAGAATGGGGTTGAGAAACTTACCAGAAATTATTGAATGGGGCAGAATAGACTAGATAGGTTGAATGGCCTAATTTCTGCTCTTATGTCTTATGCTCTTACCTGATGCTGGCAAATCAACAGACACTCCAAGAGCGACAAGCCCAAGCTGCACAACAGTTCCTCCCAAGCCAACCCCTTCACTCCACGAGTTGTGCTTAGGAACTTTCTCGGAAAGTTCCATTACAAATACTTACCTCCTGAAGTGAGGAGAACAAGACAGTACTCCAGGTGTGAAGTCACCAATAGCCTTGCTACAACTGTACAATACCCGTACTGTTGAGGCAAGAAAACCCTTCTTTAGTACTAACTGTTTGCAATAAAAGCCAACATTCATTTCAATAGTTCTCTACTTTTCTATTCTCCCTGAACAATGTGCACAAGATTACATTCCCCAACATTATACATGTCTTTCTGCTATAACGTGTTTTGTCAAGGCAAATTCGCTGTAACACGATTGATGAATTGGGAATGTTAAAACCCAAATTTTAAAACTTGTGTTGGTCGTAACATAATTACATTGCCGACACTGTAAGCGCTGTTTCTAAAATGTGATTTTTCTCTTACACGGGGTCACACAAAAATGCATCCATCAACTGTATAAAAACTACTGTGGTCCATCTATCAAATTCTTGCCCACTCATTTACCTTAAGTAATTTGCTCTGCAAATTCCGTGCCCACTCAAATTTTGCTCCCTACTCTTTCTCATCCTCAAATTTGTCTGATATACAGTCAATCCATTCATTCAAGTAGCAAACACAGTTTGCAAATTGCAGTGGCCCCAGCATGAACTCCAACAACAGTTCACTTGTCACAGTTTGATCCATTTATCTGGATTCTGTTTGCTGTTCTTTCACCAATCCAATATCCATGTTCCTATATCGAGCACCATTGGGAAATCTGAATCAAGACTTCTACTGGGTCTCAGTCACCCCTCCACTGCTTATGTCCCCCCACAGAACCCTCTCATAAAACCACAGTGACACGGCCAGATTATACAGTGAGTGTTCCATACATTGTACCACTACCTCCTTCCTAAAAGACCCTGGCATTTTCAAATGATAAAGGCTCCGATTTCCACTTCATTCCTTCCACAAACACAGGTGTTGCATTTGGGGGTTTCCAATCCACTGGAACCTTACCAGAATCTAGGAATTTTAAGATGATTACAGCCAATGCACTGATTTCCTTTCAGACCCTCACATGGGCCTCACAAACGTTTGGACTTGTCAGCCTTCAGTGGCAATTCTGCTCCTAATGCTCATTCTCTATTGTTCACAATTATTTTAAAGTCTTCCCTGTTTCTACCTCTTGACAATTCTCCGGCATCTTATTGGGTCTATGACTGTCAAAATTTCAGTAATTTCCTTCGTTCCAATCATTAATCCCCCAGAAATTAAAACAAATCTCAGGATTTATTTTAATTGCTCCTACGTTCTTGGAAATTTCTAACTAACCATTTTTATATCATTTGTTTTGTCTTATTTGCTTGCATTTTTTTGTCATTCTTTAGTAGTTTCTGCAATTTGCCCAATTTTTTGACTTTTTCTTGACACAACATATTTTTCAATTTGATGTCACCCAAAACCTCAATTAGTTATCCTTTTCACACACCTTTCTTTTTGTTTGGGCTGCATCTTTGCTCAGAGTTCCAAAACAGCCCCCGAAATATCTGCCACTGCCTCTCTACCAATTTACCTTTTAACCTATTGTCTCGTTCCTCTTCAGACTCTTTCTTCAAAACTGTCTGAATACCTTTATTAACATGTAATATTGCACTTTCCCACCCACACAATCCTCATTCTCAAACTGGATGCGAAACTATGTTATGATCACTCTTGCCCAGAGAATCCTTTACCAAGAAATCATCAATTCACCCTCCCCCATAAGGTATTTGCTGAGAAACTGTTCTAAATGCATTCGACGAACTCATATACCCCCGTTACCAATTTGATGAGTCTAATAGGTGAAGATTACGACTTTCCACGAATATTGCAATGATCTTGCAAAGCCCACACCTTACAAACCCTGACCTCTGCAACCATGTGTCTTTAGCTTTATTTACCCACGATCTTTCCAGACCCCCTTATCTTTACTTCGCCCTTTGATTTGATTTGCTGGGGGAAGGAATGACCATGAGCCCGCGCTTCCTTTGTTACTCTCACTGATCCCACATCGTGTTGTAGCTCCGCAGCCTGAAGGCCCAGGCCCAGGCCCAGGCCCTGAGAGAGAGAGAGAAGGGGGAGCACGAGCCAGGCCGACACCGAGCGACGGGAGCGAAACAGCGACGCCGTGGTCGGGAAGAGAGCCTGGGCCCGGCAAGCCTCTGACTCTCCTCCTCCTCCTCGACCGGCGGCGGCGCCCTGGGCTCGGGCGGGAAGCCGCAGGCGGGCCTCGGGCTCTAGGCCCCAATTCTCGCGCCCTTTTCCCCGGGGAGAGGGCCTGAGGCTTCTCTCCAACCCCCCGAATAAAACCGCCCGAGGCCTGCTCCCTGCCGCCCGTCCCCTCATCTCCCGCCTCCTCCGAGGGCCCGACGCCTGGAGGCGGCCTCTCACCTCCCGAAGCCGATCCGTCGTCGCCGCCGCCTGACGCGCTGCCCGCTGCCGCTGGAGGACTCCTCCAAGACCGAGGAGTGTGCCCTGCGCCAAGCAGAACGCCACGCCTCCTCCGTCCCGGAGCGTACCAGCACCACCTGCACCTCCCTCTGGTGGCGCCTAAAGCTACTGCAGGTGACTCTGCAGAAACCACAAGAGGCCAAAAGCAAGAACTGTACATACTCGATGGTTTCATTTCTTCCTGCAGAGGCTTTGGGTGTCACTGCCAGGGCGAGCATTTGCTCAGTTGTTCACTATAACAACTTGCATAGAAATGATTCGGAGGTGCTGGTGGTGGACAAAGTTAAAAATCACACAACACCAGGTTATAGTCCAACAGGTTTATGTGGAAGCACTAGCTTTCGGAGCGCTGCTCCTTCATCAGGTGGTTGTGGAGAATAACATCGTAAGACACAGAATTATAGCAAAAGTTTACAGTGTGATGTAAATGAAATTATATCTTGAAAAAGACCTGGATTGTTTGTTAAGTCTCTCATCTTTTAGAATGATTGTGCTGGTTTCAGTTCTTTCATTTGTAAATCCCAGAATTCTGTCACTTTTGAGAATGTAAAGAAGTTTACTCCACCACCACCTGATGAAGGAGCAGCGCTCGGAAAGCTAGTGCTTCCACATAAACCTGTTGGACTATAACCTGGTATTGTGTGATTTTTAACTTTGGATAGAAATGGTTTGCAGGATATGGGAAAAGCCAAGAAATTGGCACTAGGTGATAGAACCAGAGTAGGCTGAATGGCCTCTTCTGTACCAGAACAATTCTATTCTTCTGTTTCACCCATCCCTGCTTGGCCCTTGAACTGAGTTACCTGAGGCCACTTCAGAAGAAAAGACCCCAGCCCCATCTCATTGGATCTGTGGGTCTCAGGTACCAGTTGATAGTAGACCTGAATATTGAGTGATTCACTTCATCATTCTAACACCCCCCCATCAGCCCCACTATTCCACAAGCCTGTCCCAAATGTGGGAATCAATGTTTTCTCATCAACCTGTTTAGAGATGTTATGACACACCCTCTGAAGTAGGTGGGATTGAACCTGTGCCCCCGGCACACTACCACTATAGCAGCAAGCACCCCTTAAATATATGAAAACCCAAGTAACCCACATATATGAGCAATCTACCTGAATGACTGCCATGTAGGGAAAAAAAATTCACATCAGGTTTTACCTTTCACAGAAAATAACTATTTATTGTGAACCATGATGTGGAGGAGCTGGTGTTGAATTGGGGTGGACACACACAACTTTAATAAAAAAGAGAGATAAGGATTACTAATCTACAACAATGTGATTTCAATCATATTCTACAAAAGTCCTAAATATACAAACATACATAAACAGACATTTATGATGACAACAGACAAATCACAGACAGTTTGACACAGCTGTTATGGGTAAAAAAAATACAAAGGGGGGATGAAAGTCTGAAGATGAAAAGTCCAGATCACAAGTGTGGGTTAAATTGTCTCTCACTTCAGCAATGTTGTCTGTGAAATTGTGGCTGTTCTTCACTTCCATAGTTGATCGGTGGACCTTGGTCTTATTTGGTTGGAAGCCCTCTTTTAAATTTCTTGGTTTTTCTGTCTATTTTTTCCATATGGAGAGATAGAGATGGAAGAGATATCACTTTCCAGGGCAAGAGCATTCCAAACACTCACTACTCTTTGAGAGGTTTTAATGAAGTATCCCCTTATTCTGTCAGTGGGTCCCCAGAGCCCCAATGGTGGAAACAGCCGCTCAGAATTGTTTCTGTTTCAGGAAGATCACCTCTCATTTTTATGATCTTTGATGACTAAAGGTCTAACTTGTTTAGCCATTCTCTACAAGTCAACTTCTGCACACCAGGAGTCAACCTAGTTCTTTCACCTCCAATGCTAGGACATCCTGTCTGAAATACAAGGACTAAAATTATACGTGCTACTCCAGGTGTGGCCTCACCATCTCCCCAGACAGTCGTATCAAAACTTTTCTGTTTTTAAACTCCAATCCCAGAGCAATAAAAGTCAACATACTATTTGTCTTCCATATTACTTTCTGTAGCTGCCTAACATTTTGTGTTCTGTGCACAAAAACACCAGGTCGCTCTGCACTGCACTTTTTGGAGTTTCGCTCCATTTAAATAATATCATCCGTGTGATTCTTCCCATCAAAATGCATGACTTCACTGTTTCCTATATTAAACTCCATTTGCCGAGTTTTTGCCCTTTCACAACCTTTGTAAGTTCCCTTGTAGATTTCTCATGTCCTCATCACAATATTCCCTGCCACCTATTTTTGTATCATCAGTACATGTGGATACATTACACTCTGCCTGTCCTTCAAGTCAGTAACACAGATAGTGACGAAGGGAGACCAGAGGACTCAGACAACACTTAGGAGGAGGAGGAACTGTTCATGGTATTCGTTTACTGAACCTCGGGGTCTCTGTCGAGTGAATGCAGCTTTGGAACTGAAACGGAGATTGCGGAGGGCCATACTCGCAACATTCATCAATTTCAAAAGGGGAGGGTTAAATATCCACTGATAAAGCGCCCTGGAGCTGCACTCAGCAGGCAGCAATGTGTTCCCCACAATAGGTACAGCTCTGAAATCTTGCCACAGGACGGTGCCAGTGAGAGACCTGTGATATTGAATGGGACAAGGGTCAGGAAAGTCAATTATTTTATCAAAGGAGCCAATACAGACACAATGGCTAAAAGACCTCCTTTTGTGCTGGCTCATTTTATCAGAACCTACAGCGTCATCCACTACACACTCTCTTCCTTGTTCCTCTCGACCTGTCTGCAGCTTTCGGGATATGGGTTCAAATTTCACCAAGGCAGCTCTTGGAACTTCACTTAAGATCAAAACTGTTAGCAAAGTCTCAACTCGGTCACTATGGAACTCTCCAATCGACTGTCGTAAAAACTCCTGAGTAAGGCCAAACATGGTTCATTAGTTTGCGGCTGACACCAAAATTGGTGGTATAGTGAACATTGAAGGAGGCTATTGAAGATCAATTGGGGAACTAGCAGTGAGATGGACTTCTGCTGCTGGAGAACGACAAGAGGAGCTGCTGTCTCTGTGCCTTTGATTCCCACAACTGGGACTGTTCAAACCTGCATTACCTACACACTACTGCCAATTAATAGTGGATTTTGCCACTTTTTCTGACGTCTGTTCACAGTGCTCTCCTGGAGCTTCTTTCCTTTTCTGCAAATTATTATCAGCTTCAGTTCCCTCACTGAAGTGAAACACAAATCTCCTGAAGAGAATTCTTTCTGTTGTTCCAGCAGCTTCTGTCTATGGGACTGAACCCAGGCCCAGCACCACTCTGAGAGCTTGGGCAATGACCTGTGTGTCAAGCAATGGGAACTCTCTGGAGCTATGCTGTCAGCTTCCTTCATATCTTACCGGTGGTTCTGATGAGTAGAGCCTTTAAACCTGGTCACAAAAGTCCTCCTTGTCCTGGACGTATCTGTCAGACGATGCAGGATTTCCCTCATCCGACCCCAGCCAGCCTGGGGAGCCTGATACAAACAAATGAACATTGAGAGAACAATAAGTACCCTCAATACAACTCAAAGTGGGTGAGTGCTCCTTGTAATGATTGGAACAAGGTCAGTCAGGCAGACCTCATAGAATCTGAGCTCCCCAATTGTTAATCTGGTCCAATAAGAAGCCTTGGCTGGCAGAATCAATAATGTCTCAATGTGCAGATTGGAGGGAGGGGGGAGAGAGGGGGAGAGAGAGATAGAGAGACAGACAGGCAGAGAGACAGAGAGAGAAAGAGAGAGAGAGAGAGAGAGAGCGAGAGGTTTTACGTCCACGTCCATGGATTATTTGAATGTATTTGAGATCTGTGATTCATGGCTTTGTCATACACAGACAGGAAAGATCAGGCAATGATGTGAGAGAATGGCAAAGCAGGTAGGAAGGGCAAAGTGGCCCAATGCTGCTCCTTTATGGCAAACAGGGTGGACTGGGCAAACAGGAGGTAGATGCAGTTCAGTACAGGTGTGAAATCCATGCCTCTTGGGTAACGGACAGTTAAAAGGATAGCATTGGAAATGGGGAAATAGGAACAAAGAATAGAGAGTACAAGAGAGGGACAGGAATATAGAATCTTCAACTCTGGCATTAGGAAAGACTAACATAATTCTGCTGTCCAGACATGAGGACTGGATAGAAAATGATGCAATTCCTGCACGAGTCTTGGCAGCAGCATCAGCAGTAGTATTGTGCACTTCAGGCCACTCTGTTATTGGAGGAATATTCCAGAATTAGCAAAGGTGGGATTTTAGCATTGGATCGACAGGAAGGGGATGAACATCAGCGGTGATACTGGGGAAATCCAGAATTGTAGAACCTGAGTGAGAGAGTTCATACAGGAGTTGAACACTCAAAAGGATTTTGTAAGGGGACAGGGAAGAAAAAAAGAGGTCCCAGAGAAGGGAAGGTCAGTGCCAAGGAGCAAATAATTGAGGAGAATTATTGGAGGAATGGTTTCACACAGGTCAATATTCAGTTAGAAAAGGGGTAATGACTAGTGGATTATGAAAATGGAGCATCTATTAAACTGGACATAAAAACCTGAGAAGCCAGTTTGTAAAATAGTCCACAAAAGGGCTGAGAAGAGATAGCAGCAGAGGTACAATGGGCAGAATGGTCACAATGTCTGTGAAAACCCGGCAGGCAGCAGGGGAGTTAAGGTGAATTATGGAGACGTTACCTTAGTATCTTGTCCAATGTTGTGTGTCTGTGATCCTTGATGAACATCACTGGTCAGATCTTCCTTACTCTCGGACTGACAGGAATCACATTCATCGAGAGGGAACACACTGCTCCCTGTGAGGCAAACATAATGACAGCAGAGAGTGACCTGACAGACAACACCGTCCGGCCTTTAGTTACACTCCGATAGTGTAACATTCCCTCAGTACTGACCCTGTTACAGTGTGGTGGTTTCTCTCTATTCCATTGGTACTGTGTGGAGTGTAAGGAGGCTGTGTGCAAGGTTGAAGGTGAGGTTGTGGGCACGTCACATTGAGATAAGACCAATAGCTTTGAATTTTCTGTAATGCTTATCGGGAATTTAATGGCTTCCTCTCCCTTCACCCCACCCCACCCCACTCCCTCCACCCATCTCGTCTCGTACGTCCTCAGACTCGTCTGTCCTCAGGCACAACCTTCCGCCCAACATGGCTGCCCAGTCTCCGATCCCTATGACTAGGAGTGTACTAGGAGGAAGATCAGCATAGTGGGACAATGACACATTCACCTCTCACCATTGCCTGGCCACAGCGTGCCTGAGTCTGATGCCCACCTCTTCTGTAAGGAGGAATGTTGCTGGTGCCTGGGATGTTGCAATGAGTCAGGGAGTTGGCATTGGACAGGGCTTGTGAAACTGTGGGTGAGCAGTTGAGTGTCCTCTTGCCCAGGTTGTCCTGCCCATTGTAGGAAAACTGCCGCTGAGCCACAGCTGCAGTACTGTTGAAGGAGCTCCTAGATGGAAGAGAAAACATCACAAACTGCATTGAATGCACACACACCAAGCTCAGCAAAGAACTGAACTCTCCCTCTCACCTGAGGACTCCTGTATGTCTTACCAGTTGTTTCTCTTTCTGCCTCAGCTTCTCTTCCATCTGCAGTTTGTCTTGTTTCAGCAGTGAGTTCCTTTCCTGAAGATCAGCGATTTTGTCCAACAGACGACAAACTTGCTCCAGATACTTGTGGCTGGGAACCCTTAAGGCAGATCCTTCCCTTCTGGCCTGAGAGAGAGAGAAAGAAAGAAAGAGACAGAGAGCAAAGATTGAGAGTGTGAGAGGGAGAGGGGACAAGTACAGGCAGACAGACAAGTACTGGCCTTTCTGGAGCCGGCTCCAACTAGGAGAGACTAACATGTGAGACCCTGAGGTGACCTATCTCTGAATCCAGCAACTAAACTTGCATTCCCAGATACACACCCAGAAAACAACAGTCTGACGATTGTGGCTCAGACAGCCCCACACAGGAAAGCTAACACCTTCAATACGTTATCTGGGCCGACATGACACTAATTGTTAAAGTTCACTTGAGAATGTAACTTTAAAAACAGTTTTGCAATTTACAAAAGAAAGAACTGAAACCAACATGGTCATTCTCAAAGATGAGAGACTTAACAAACAATCCAGGTCTTTTTCAAGATATAATTTCATTTACATCACACTGTAAACTTTTGCTATAAATTCTGTGTCTTACAATGTTATTCTCCACAACCACCTGATGAAGGAGCAGCGCTCCGAAAGCTAGTGCTTCCACATAAACCTGTTGGACTATAACCTGGTGTTGTGTGTTTTTTAACTTAATACTGAATGGACTCACAAACTCCTAACATTCGCTTGCACCTGTGTTTTTGTTTTTGCCGCTGTCTACCTATTTTTATATTATTAGATTATTTACTATCTATGCTACTTTACTATGTGGTCTGCCTGTATTGCTCGCAAAACAAAGCTTTTCACTGTACCTCGGTACACGTGACAATAAATTCAATTCAACTCGATTCAACTCGATTGCTCTTCAATCAACACTGGTCCTATCTGAACGATACGTGAGACCAGAGCCACGGCAATGACTGTTATCCTGCTGTCTGAAATGGCTGAGGGAGTCAGTGGGCTATAGTCAAAAAGGCAGCTCTGCAAAACCGAGTGATTGAGGGGAAGGAAATGTTGGCGTGTTCACATCTCAAGAACAAATAAGAGACACACACACTCTCATACAACACTGATCTACCAAAACATTGGCTCCTGCAAACATCATTGCATATCAAGGTGGAATCAGAGCATGGAGTAAATGTCATGGTGAAGGGTTAACACAGAGTGCTGTGGGAGACACTCTGTTAGACAAAGTGCCATTTGAAATTCCTAACATTTCTCCTGGTTGAGGTAGTGTCTTTGGAATGTGAACCATGCAAGTTGGGATCAGATAAGATTCCACAGTCTCCCATATTCCTTCCAGAGGGATCAGTGCACCCTGGTTGAGGGGTTTGGATTAGTCAGAGCTCCAGCAATCAAGGACTGAAACAGTGTGAAGCTGGTTCTAGCAGGGAGTCACTCTCACACAGTAGGAATAAATCTAGATTTGAAAT
The DNA here is from genome assembly GCF_004010195.1 of Chiloscyllium plagiosum. NCBI lineage: Eukaryota > Metazoa > Chordata > Chondrichthyes > Orectolobiformes > Hemiscylliidae > Chiloscyllium > Chiloscyllium plagiosum. Next base: position 243,601 of record NC_057751.1, read on the forward strand.
GTTAGCTTGCTCGCGCTCTCCATGTGTGCTGGCTGACCCACTGTGATCTCCAGCATTTGTTGTTTTCACTCTCAGAGAGCATTTGGTTTCAGGGCTCTCCCTTGGCACAGTTTGGAAGAACAGTAAGTGAAATATACTGGACCAAATAGTTATCCCTCAGTCCACACGACACAAAAAAGTCAGATGATATGTTCAATTGCTCTTTCTGGGATCTTGCTGTGTGTAAGCTGGCTGCCTTATTTGTTGTATTCGGGACAGCACTGATAAACGTTCCAGATCTTAAATCCTTACAGACTTAAGGAACTCACTGATGGTGCTCTGGAAATGTTAATTTCTCAACAAGAGTTCACCATTATTGAGGTTTTGACCTTGAAGAATTTCAAACGGGGGGAATTAAAGCAGGTTTTATGCAGTGTTAATGATAGACAAGAAGTAAGATACAAACCCCTTCTTTCCACCAGCCCTGAAAATGTTTATATTCTCCCTGCCCTGCCTGCAACAACTTTGAGCTGGGCATCCAAACTCCTGCACAGTGCCATCAGCAGTTTCGATATTGACCTCTCCTACAGGAAGCAGAGCTGGACAACTTGTCCAGCTCAATTTTCTCAGCTCAGTTCTTAGTGAGCCCTGTGACTATGCTGATTCTGAACTCACCATCTGGGACTGCCCTGGGAATTGCCAGGTTTGATGACCCTAGCCTGCTCAGCCCCTCACCTTCCAACATTTCAACTTCTCCCACACCATGATGCTGGCTCCGAATTCACATCAAGTCCTACACCTACCCATCACCTGCTGTGCCCACCCATCTACTAATGGCTGCTGGTCCAGTGCCACTTCCATTTTTTGACATTGTTACCCGTGGTCCTTACCTCAAGGTGACGATTGATGCTGTTAGTGTCTGGGGTCCTCTGAAGCAGACAATGAGACCTCCACACAGCCCCATTCCCGCGGCTGGACAGTGCAGGCTGTGACTGGGCCAGGGGCCTGAGTAACAAGAGTGAGTGTCGGTGGTTGACTCGGCCAAGCTCAGGCTCCCAGGGTTGATCTGCCTCTCCCCGTTTCCGTGATAATGTTCTCTGGAGCACTCGCTGCAGGTTCGGATGGACTGGCTCCAGAGGGGGCAGAGGGCTGCTCTGGACACCCCCGTCTGAGTCTTGGCTCATCTCCAGCTCCGACTGGTACTGAGTAAACTGGGTGGCCATGGGATCCTGGGGGATTTACCACAGACTGACAACTTGTACTGTCCCGTGCCTGAGCTTCACTCCAGACTCTTCCAACTGGGACTTGATGATGACTAAAGTCTCTGACAGATCACTTCTGTCTGAGCCGCTCTAAGGATCCATCAGACAGAGGGTTGATGTGTCAACCCAGGGTTCTCCCATCTAACAGTCCTCCTCCGAGGAACTAGAAACAGCAGAGGGCTGGTAGGCAGCAGGCTGTCGATACATGCAGCTCCAGTCAAATGTTGTGTCCTGAAGTCACTGCAACCTGGAGAATGTAAATTCCTCAAGGCTGACTGAAATCTTCTGAGCAGGCAGGTCACACCCACAGCATCTTACACAACCCTCCTGCTGTACGAGAAACACACCCTCAGAGCTGGTCAAACAATCGCTGCTTCATTCACAACCAAAGACTAAGGTTTAACTTCAGAGATTGACAGGGCAGGGAGCATGTGTAGACATGTGACAGTGTCACGGAGACAGAAAGGGGTCAGGGCTGACAAAAGGGACTGAGTCAAACAGTAACACGGGGCACGCCTGAGAGCCAGAGTAGAAGCTCAAGCAAGGACAGATTTTTCAAGAAAGCCAGAAAAAGAAAGAATCAAACAGTGTGTGTGAGAGAGAGAGAAAAAAAAACACAAGAAATAGTCGAATGAAAATGTGAAGGAAGAGACAGGGAATGTGGGAAAGGAGATAGTGAGTGATAGCCTGTTGATGGATTGGTTAATAGGCAGAAAGCAGAGAGTAGGATTAAATGGGTCCTTCTCAGGTTGGCAGGTTGTGACCATTTGGCTACTGACTGGATCCCAGCATATCCCCATCTATACCAGAAGTCTGCTGGAATGTGAGGATGTGAGATTGAGACTAACTGAGATTGAGCAAGATCATGGTAGATGGGTCTTGGCCTGTATGTACAAGAGAAGGAAGTTGGAATCATACAATCCCTACAGTGCAGAAAGACGACATTTGGCTCATCAAGTCTGCACTGACCCTTCAAAAAGCATCCCAACTCAGATCTACCCTATCACCGTAACCTGCATTTCCCATGTCACACCCACCTAGTCTGCACAATCCCTGGACACTACGGCCAATTCAGCATTGCTAATTCACCTAACCTGCACATCTTTGGACTGTGGGGAGAAACCGGAGCACACCCAATCAGACACGGGAAGAATATGCAAACTCCAACACAGTCACTCAATGCTGGAATCCAACCCGATCCCTATTGCTAGGAGGCAGCAGTATGAACTACTAATGTTGAAATCATCAAAGTCTTAGAGCTGTAGCTTATTTAAATTAGTGTGACAGAAAGTTCCTGAGGGTGAATGGGAATTTGATTTCATTAGGAAAGCTTTACGAGAGGACAGGGTAAACATTGAAGACCATCATCCTGCTCTCAAGTTGGGAAGATCAGGATTGGTTTTTCTTTGGAGAAAATGAGGATGCAGATGCTGGAGATCAGAGTCGAGAGTGTGGTGCTGGAAAAGCACAGGGCGGGGGGGAGGTTTGGAAAGTTTTTGCTTTCAGTTTACAGAAGTCCTGGTTGAAGTTGGATGCACGATATAGTTTTGCGGTTAGCACTGCTACCTCACAGTGCCAGGGACCCGGGTTCGATTCCCGCCTCGGGCAACTGTCTATGTGGGGTTTGCACATTCTCCCCGTGTCTGCGTGGGTTTCCTCCAGGTGCTCTGGTTTCCTCCCACAATCCAAAGATGTGCAGGTCAGGGTGAATTGGCCATGTTAAATTGCCCGTAGCGTTAGGTGCATTAGTCAGGGGTAAATGTAGGGGAATGGTTCTGGGTGGGTCACTCTTCGGAGGGTCGGTGTGGACTTGTTGGGCCGAAAGGCCTGTTTCCATACTGTTGGGAATCTAATCTAATCTCGAAAAGGAGTTAGTTCAGAGAAATTAGGAAATAGAATACACCAGTGCAAGGGATGTTAGTGTGAAGGTTCCAGTCCTGAAATGTTTGGTTCGAACCTGGAGGGGGTATTTGAATCTTAATGTCTGGAATGGATTGTGCATTCAGGGAAACAAGCCTCATTCCTGAAGAAGGGCTTATGCCCGAAACATCGATGCTCCTGCTACTCAGATGCTGCTGACCTGCTGTGCTTTTCCAATACCACACTTTTCAGCAAAGGAGCAATCAACGTTTGACAGTCACCTTTGATGCAAGTTTGCTTCCATCATGTGGTCGTATCTGATGCAATGCTCATATTCTCATTTGTAGCATCAGAATCTGAGTGTGGATATCATGGTTTTGAAGATTCCAACAGACATTTATTGCAACTCACTATTGTACATAAAAATTCCATGCCTTGAGCACCTAGTGACCTGGTGAACCAGGAGGTTACACAGAGTGACCAACATCCAATCGGGTGTCATGCTTTCTGTAATCTGGCGACTTTCTGAGAAGGCAACTCAGATCTTGAGACCCTTGGGTCACGTGCTTTCACAGGTGTACTGACCTTGAGACACAATGGCCTGGAGAACTTGCCGTGTATTCTTCACTTACTGTGCAGGTTTCAGGCAGGCTGTCCTGTGCTGTCACCCTCTTCATTCAGAAACAGGATGTTACGACAGCTCACCTGACAGAACCGTGTGGAATGTGAAACCTGCTCCAAAAGACAATGGAGCTAATCTCAGTTGATGACACCATCTGCAGCAGACAATGGGCTCTGGCAATTTAGCCACAAACACTTCATCATTCAAGCACTCAGTCTCTTTATACCTGCTCTATAATTGGATGAAACTCAACAATGAATCCTTGATACAGGTGACTCAGCTCTTACTCCAGTCACTGAGCATTTGCTCTATTGTTGGTATTTCCTCTTTGTCACCTTGTTTATGGGATTGGGATTGCTGCATGTTTGTACCCAGACTATGCTGAGGATGGGAAAGGGCAAAATAGAACTGTCACCTCTCTCAATGTGAGAATTACAATCATCACTGCAATCAAGCATTTGATGGCCAGAGTGAGAAATAAAACAGGGATGGGGTAGTAAATTCTGAGACAGAGCGAGAGAGTGGAAGCGAGTGTGAGGGTGTGCATGAGTTTGGGAGAGTGAGTGTGTGCGCGTGTGCCAGAGACTGAATGTGTGTGTGAAGTTAAAGATCACACAACACCAGGTTATAGGCCAGTAGGTGTGTCTGGAAGTACAAGCTTTCAGAGTGCTGCTCTTTCGTCTGGGAGTTGCCTGACCAGGACTTCAAAATGAACCTGTTGGACTGTAACCTGGTGTTGTGAGATTTTTAACTTTGTCCATCCCAGTCCAACACCGGCACCTCCACATCATGAGTGTGTGAAGACAGTGTGAGAGACTGTGTGTGTGTGCGAGAGAGAGTGTGAGTGAGTGAGAGAATGAGTGTGAGAGAGAAAGAGAAATGAAACTTGTGCTCAGTCTGACTCTCATGAGCCATAGTTGTAGTCAGAAGTCAGACGACACCAGGTTATAGTCCAACTGTTTTATTTGAAATCACAAACTTTCGAAGCGCTGTCTCTTTTGCGCTTAGTTTCTAGCTTCCTTCTCCTCTGAACCTGCTCATAGGTAATGAGTCGGATGTGAGTGCTTGCAGGAGCAGAGTTTCTGAGACACATTCAAAGTGGGAAGGGTGTAAACAGCACTTGAAGGTACAGAGAAGGAAGCAGGTACAAACACCCTCAGCACCTCTCAATCAGGAACCATATAACCAGTGTTTTTGTTTTGTGTGTAGATATTAGAGGACAGGCCCCAATATCAGATCCTGAGCACAAGCTTCTCCTATAACAGAAATCCAACTTCAAAAACCCCATGATGTGATCATACTGGGATTCATGTGGCCATGGAGATGGTGGATGTTCATGGCACAACATTAGGATTACTGTTGTCAACTGGGTCAAAATCCCAAAATTCCCTCCTGAAGGGCACTGTGGGTCGGTCAACCTACAGCACATGGACTGCAGCGGTTCAAGAAGGCAGCTCACCCCCACCTTCTTAAGTAACAATTAGGGATGAGCAACAAATGCTAGGCCCAGCCTGTGACACGCATGTGTCACGTGTGAGGAAGAAAACAGTGCCCTGCAGTCCCAAGATGTGCCAGCAGAGGCTGATAGGGGCCAGCATATGGCACTGGCTGCTATCAATGCCCAGCCACTGGGAGGCGCAGGACTGCAGTCGAATAGCTCACGTAGAAACTATCACAGTGAGTAATTTAGGGCAGATTTAGCCAGTGCCATCCCGGGGATGAGGGGGTAGTACATTGGGCCTGTGCTTTCTGCAGTTTCGAAGATGACAGTCTCAGAGATACATATCCCTGAAGGAGGCATGATACAGTAAGCTCTTGAGAGAGAGGCAGTGAGAGATTACAGGGAAATCGAGAACAGGGAGGCAGGGTCTCAGGCTGAGAGGGACAATCACTGCAGATGAAGATGAAGAGAAATCCCAACAGTGATAGGGAGCCTTCCGAATTCTGACACCAAAGTTGTGCAGGGTCACAGAGTATATTGAGATTGACAGAATGTGGAGCACAAAAAGACATCAGATGGAAAACGTGGATGTGGACCAAAGATTAGCCATGATCTTACTGAATGGTGGTACAGATTCAGGGGACAGAATGGCCTGCTCCCCACTGTATTTTTCTAACCCTCACCATTGTTGAGTCTGTAACCAGTGAGTCTTTCCTCAGATAAGATTGCTGGATTCATTTTGGAGAATGAAACACAGAGTTGGGGTGTGTTTGAAAAGACTCAGACCAAGGTATTTAACTCTTTTTCTCAGAGACACGATTTCCAATTACACTTTGTAATAAAGCAGATCTAAGCACATAAATATGGGCCCTGTATCATGGTGAGGTGCCAAAGCTCAGGGAATGGTCCTGTCAGACTGCTCCAAGCACCCTGTGTCTAAAGACCCAGTCTAGAAGCTCTAATAGCTGACCTAGGCTGACCCTCCCAGTATAATATCACAGGAATGTTGTCCTGCCACATTTCTGGAAAGGACACAAAAACGTACCACCTGCCTCAGGCATATAAATTAACCTCCCAGTGGCAATGGGCAGAATAGGGGAATTAAAGGCTGAGTGCAGATTATCTGGATGCTATTGCAGTGTTGTCTGTGGGATCTTGCTGTGCGACTGTGACTGCTGTCTCTCCTCAGTGACAGCAGTGCCTGCAATTTGAAGAGGTGCTACAATCATGAAAGGCCCAAGTGAACGTACATTTCCCTTTTAAATAAAAAAGGTGACACTGTTCACATTCTGCGAGGGAAGAATTACTTCACAATGGCTAATCTAAAGAGCCCCAAACAAATCCAGGTCAAAGATTCAGAAAACCTGCAATCTTTGTTTTGTTGTTCGGCTGGGGTCAAAGATTAATCCACAAAATGCCATCATTCCTTTATTAAATCAATCAAATAAGCAGGTATTTGACAAAGGGGATCCACACTGGCTGTCTGGAGGGTTTCAGAGGTCAGTCTTGCATCTGACCAGCTCATGAGCTCCCCTCTGCTTCCTGGAACCGTTTCTGAGCATGTTTCTCACAGTACATCTGATCTTGAAACCAGAAATGGCCTCTCATGCTGAGGTTCAGGCCACAGTCAGTGCAGGCGTAGCACTGCTGGTGCCGGTAACAGCCGTCTCGAATCTTCACCACCTCCGTCCTGTGACACGATAGAAATGACACAATGACAGAATCTTAAACTGCTGTCCCTCCAGTCACACACCCCTACAGCAGGTCAGGAAAAGTGGGACACCTTCCCTGGCTCATCCCATACAAGTCAAATGGATTGATCCCAGGCTGCGAAGACAGAGTGGTTTAGTCTGGGATCCAGGAACCATTGCTGATGTGTTATTGAACTGGATCTAGAACAGGCAGCGTGGGTTTCTTGCTGTTCCCGTGTAGCTTTGTTTTTTGCGCACCCACCTCCTCTTGCCCCTTCCACCTTTGGCTAATTACAATCCCTTGAGCCAAGCTGGACAATACTCACGTAATGCTTGATCCACATTTCTCACACACACGATATTTGGGCACTGGTGTGTTTGGGGCGGAGGGAGAGAATCTTCCCGGGAACTGAACTACTGCTCCTGGTCAGGGTAGAGGCGAAGGAGAAAAGGAGACTTTGTCACACCCAGCGAACAACTTTCCTCCCTCCCCAGCTCCACCATCCGTCATATGCTCCCCTGCTCCTGTAGCCTCTCTGTCTCTTCCACACCATCCTCCTAACATCTCAAAATCTCCCACCTCCACCAGCCAGCTCTGCCCCTCCTCACCGTCCTGGTCTGCATCCAGTGCCTCCTGAAGCTGACGGAAACGATTGGATTGTCGAGGAGGTTCCTTTGCAGCTCGGTTCTCCTGGATCATCTTATAAACCTCCGAGTCTTTGTCGATATGATTTGAGGAACGCCGATCTGGGACCCTGGGGGCAGTGGGACAAATGGGGATGTGGCCAAAAATCAGTCAAAACCCATTTTAATAACTATCTCACCACCTGCCCCAGTACCCACTTCACCGCCCACCCACCCGGGCAGCACCCACCTCACTGCCCACCTACCCGGGCAGCACCCACCTCACCACCACCCACCCAGACAGCACCCACCTCAACACCCACCTACCCGGGCAGCACCCACCTCACCACCCCCCGCCCAGCAGCACCCACCTCACCACCACCCACCCTGGCCGTCTGTTAAACCTCTTTGGATCAAGCAGCACACAAATAGCTGCAGGTTCAGGAGTAATGGGATTAAAAGTTTGAATCAATATTTGCAAACTGCTTTGCTACAGTGCATTTAATAGTAAAAGAGCACAGCTGGTCAGGCAGCATCACAGGAGCAGGAAAATCGACTTTTCGGGCCAGAGCCCTCAATTCCTGATGAAGGGCTCCAGCCCGAAACATCGATTCTCCTGCTCCTCGGATGCTGCCTGACCTGCTGTGCTTTTCCAGCAACACACTCTCGACTCTGATCTCCAGCATCTGCAGTCCTCACTGTCTCCCATTTAATAGTAATACCTCAGCTGAAGTACTGTGAGTAGTTGTAGACACCACATTATAGGAACAAAGTGAGCAGACGAGAGAGTGAGTGTAGAACATTACAAGAATGGTTCCAGGAATGAGAAACTTCAGTGATGTTGAAGGAAATTGGGGTGTTCTTCTTAGAGAGGAGGTGGCTGAGAGATTTAAGAGAGGATTTTGAAAATCACAAGCAGGCTGGACAGAGTAGATCAGGAGAAAGTATTCACACTGGTAAAAGGAACAAGAACAAGAGGGACATAGATTTAATGCTATGTGCAAACAAAGCAAGGGTGATGTGAGAAAAAAAACTTGTTCACACAGCAAGTAGTTAGGGTCTGGAGTGCACAGGCTGGAAATGTGGTGAAGGCAGATTCAGTTGAAGCATTCGGGGGGGGGGCATTAGATGGTTACTTGGATAGAAATAGTGTGTAGGCAAATGGGGAAAAAGCAGCAGAATTGCACAGTGTCATGATGCTCATTTGGAGAGCCAGTGAAGACCTGATGAGCTGAATGGCCCCCTCCTGGATTCTAACACTTAGGTCAAAAGACCCTTCACAGGAACACAAACGGTTAAAGTTTGATGTTCACCACATTGAGGCAGATGAGCAAACACCAAGGAGGAAGTCAGCTTTCCAAAAACGCAAATCCGAAAATGAAGGGCCCAAGTCTCTGATGGGAGAGGGAATATTGCCTGTGATATCTTGCCGTACTCTGCTCGTCGCAGCCTGCCCCCCAGAATACTATCTGAACCGGCCCCTTTCACATCACTCATCAACTGCGAAAAGTCTTTCTCTGGTTGTACAATCTCCTGAGGTAGTGAAAGGTGCTATTGAAAAGCTAGTCCTTATGTTAATGGTGTGTGGCATGCTGCGGACACATTGGCACGTACCTGTTGCTCAGAGCGGCAGAGCTGGGAGAGTGTGATCTTTCAGTCCTATGCCTTACCTCCGAGGGACTCGAGTCTGTGGAGTGGCTCACTCTGGGCACAGAGTAGGAACTGGAGACAGGAGAGAGGCTCCTGCGGACCTGAATCCCTGCTTGGAATCCCTGAAAAAGCAATCAGAAGCAGCAAGGATCAAGACACCAAAGCATCAAACCGACTGAGGGCAAGAGGAGAAAGGCCTTTTGCCCCTCACCAGGAGACTGGGAACAAAGAGATATCCTCCATACATTTGGGCCTTGATGCTCACAAAATTGCTTGTGTCTACGTTAAATCATCCTTCCTCACTGTTTTCAGTGTCTGAGCACCAGCAAGACATCCTGAGACTCAACAGGAGTCACAGAGATCCAGGGTTACCCCCACTGACATACATAGTCTCTGTCTCTCTCTCTCTCTCTCAGCAGTTCTGCACATCCAGGGTCCTGGGATCACTCACCTTCGGCACCATATTTCCCCGAAATGCTGTCTCCTCCTTCTCTTCTGAGCTCCAAGCTGGGGATACAGTCCTGGAATCAAATGAGAATTCAATCCATGTTCAGCACCATTCGCACCATTGCAGATACTGAAATATTGAAGGGTATTTGGATCCTTGTTTTCCTGATATATATTAATGACGTGGATCTTGATGTATAGGGGACAATTTCAAAGTTGGAAGATGACATGCACTTTGAAGAATTATTAACTTTGAGGACTGTGTAGAACTCAAGAAGATCATTGTCAAGTTGTTGGAGTGGGCAGATAGGTGGCAGATGAGGTTATAGTCATAGAGATATACTTGGGTCTAACTTGTCCATGTCAACCAGATATCCTAAATTAATCTAGTCCCAGCGGTCAGCACTTCACCCATATCTCTCTAACCCTTCCTATTCATATACCTGTCCAGATGCCTTTTAAATGTTGTAATTGTATTAGCCTCCAACACTTCCTCTGGCAGCTCATTCCATACATGCACCATCCTCTGTGTGAAAAAGTTGTTCCTTAGGTCCCTTTTAAATCTTTCCCCTCTCACCTAAACCTGTGCCATCTAATTCTGGACTCCCCCCCCACTCCAGGGAAAAGACGTTGTCCGTTTACCCTATCCATTCCCCGAATTATTTTATAAACCTCGATAAGGTCACCCCTCTGCCTGTGACGTTCCAGGGAAAACAGCTCCAGCCTATCCAGCCTCTCGGTGCAGCTCAAATGCACCAATCCTGGCCAACATCCTCACAAATCTTTTCTGAACTCTTTCAAGTTTCACAACATCCTTCAATTAGCAGGGAGAACAGAATTGCATGCAGTGTTCCGAAACTGCCCTAACCAATGTTCTGTACAGCCATAACACGACCTCCCAACTCCTATATTCCATGCACTGACCAATAAAGTAAACACATCAAATGCCTCTTCACTATCCTGTCTGCATGTTATCCACTGTCAAGGTTCAATGCAGAGAAGCATGAGGTGGTGCACTTTGGTCAGAAAACCAGTGAAAGACAATAGAATTGTACCCCCTATTTTATGAAGGAATATAGGGACTGGATGTTTATGTGCAGAGATCGTTGAAGTTGGCAGATGAAGAGAGCAGGGAGGAGAAAGTGAGGACTGCAGATGCTGGAGACCAGAGTTGAAAAATGTGGTGCTGGAAAAGCGCAGCAGGTCAGGCAGCATCCAAGGAGCAGGAGAATCAGAGAGCAGTAAATAATGCATATTGTTCTCGGTTTTCTTGACAGCAGCAGAAAAGATGACGTTGTACAAGACAAAGGACAAACACCTTACCCAGAGGAGACAGACATGTTCAAATAGAATTCCCCTCCAAAGGTTTCAACTGACTCAGAACAGTGACAGAGATTGGCCATGCAGAAGTGGACTCACCTCATGTTAGTATTGGGAGAGATGGATTTCTGATCAGGTGCAGGAGAGAGGGATCGGACAGATGTGAGGTTTGGGGATCGTGGACTGTTGCTTGCACTCCACCTTCTCTTGACAAGGTTCGTATTCTCATCCTTGTCCGTGTGTAGGACACTCTTGGAGAGAGCAAAGAGGAAAAGGGAAAATTAGTCCAATTTCTCAAAACGTGAGAATTTCCTCCCAAGCCTTAATTCAACATCTGCATTATGATAGTCTAACAGTCAATGAGCAACACACTCCCTTTTAAAATGTAGGCAATATCAATCAACTTGCTCACAGCAGCCTTCCTCTGGCAGTGTGGTACTCCCACCATACCTCCCCTCTGATAATGTGGCAATCCAGTATTACTGAGGTGATATTTGGATTCTCTGAATGTACTGGTATGGGGATAGATTGGGAAGGGGGACGGAGGTGGCTCAGTAATGATCTTGCTGAATGAAGAGAAAACCCCACAGGCCACATAACCTCTTCCTGCTCCTGATGTTCCAGCTGAAGGTTTGGGGTCAATCCCAGGTCAGTACTGTCAGAATGTTCCGAGATTCCTGAGAGGTAGATGAACAGAGAGAGGTAAAGGTGTTTATGCTGCTTGGTACCATCCCTGCCTCTGAGCCAGCAGGCTGTGGTTCATGTCCCACCTGTACAACCCCTATACAAGTAGATTCAGAAATACCTGGACAGAGACAGGGAGAGACACAATGTTACCATCTTAAGTTTGTGCAGCCCAAACACAGTGCATATGAATCTAGAGGAACCTGGAGGCAGAGTAAATGCAGACAGTGAACCAGTGTGGTACTCTGTGCAATGGAAGTGATTTGGCAGTACTGTGGAGCAAGGCTGAAGCAGACTGGAACCCCCTCTGTACCCTGCAACCAATACTCACCTCGAATCTCTGTGCAAGGAAAGTGTTTGTGGGAGATCCATCAAGGGGTCCAGGGGAACCTGCCTCTGGCCTTCAACAAACAAAAAAAAAAGCCACAATGAGACATCACAGCATTGAAAATCAAATTACTTCCATCATTAGGAAGACCAAGCCGTTGTAGTTAAACTTCCCTACACAAGACATTGATTTCAAATCTGCAATTACCCCCATCTCACTCAAATCTATCAGTGCTACAGTAAGGTGCTGTTGTGGGGTAGTGGTAACAACTCTTGCTCTGGACCAGGAGGCCTGGGTTTATGTCCCATCTGCTCAAGGTCTGTAATAACATACATGAACAAATGGATGAGAGAACATAGAATAAGTATTGAGTTCATTAATGGACGAAACAAACCTATGGAAACACATGCTCAAATCCTGAAAGCTGCAGTTTGAGAATTTCAGTGAGAGGTAAACCCGAGTGATAGTGAGGCCCCAGATTCACATCACTGCCCCACTCCTCCCCTTCCAGGGAAGAGGAGTCCTATTCTCGTCCAGAATGTCCCACTGTGACCGGGTGGACTCAGACTGGCCGGATGTCCACCTGACAGACCAGGTTCCAGTGATTCAGGAAGTGATGGGTAAAATGGACAGCAGTCCGACTCTTGGATCTGGAATATGGAAAACACCGAGACTTGGGTATGATACAACAGGCCTGCTCGTCATTACCCTGTTTGGGCAAAAATCACTGGGACAGACCCTCTCACATTAACCCACATGCAATAGGGCCAGACAGCATTTACCACCATTTCTCGTAGGTACCAACTGAGGAATACTCCGAGACCATCTCAGTGTACATTACCCTCCCGACCCAACTCCCTCTTAGTCTCCCAGAACCCTTCACCCCTTTCATCTCAACCCATTCCCTAAGGTCTATATTCTCCTCCCTCATCAGCTTGAACCATCTCCCCCTCTGGCCTATTCCACCCCGTTACCCATTTCCCCCAAACCCTGAAGGAAGGCACTGGGAGAAAGGGAGCAGACTGGCTTTTAAAGCAGCAGCCCCAGTTATAGCCAATCAGGTCAGTGGGAATTTAGAAAGGGTGGGTGAAGAGGAAGAGTTCAACAGACACACAAACACACGTACAGACACTAACAGGTCTCGTACCCCCGAAGCCTCTGAATGGGACAGAAGGAAGGGCAGGTCATAAAGTCGCTGCAACATTGCCCGATTCCTGCTCCATTTGTTGTAGTTACAGACACGGTTTACCCAAATTACACTGAGCCCAACCTGGTTCCTCTCCAGCCTGGAACTGAGAAAACCTGTCCTCTCCTTTAGTCCCTGCATTAGCAGAGGTACTGGAACATACTCCATGTCCATGCGCAGAGTCAGACTGAGGGAGAGATGACCACCAGAGTATCCCTCACCTACCTCTCCTCCAAGTGGATCCTCAGCCACAGTCAACACAGGATTGATCGACAGACATAGCTGACGACTTGCCTCACTCAGTGGCAGGCAGCAGCCTGTACACTGGTGTTGTTCATCTGAAATTTTCCACAGTTCGGCATTTCAGACCGCGTCCCCAAACTTCTGCATCTCTCACAGCCACACACCTCTCAATGTCGAGGATGAGATCCCCTTCACACATTCTGATCCGGTTCTGAGCCTCCATGTTGAGCATGTCAGAGGTTTCAGTCCCATTGATGCTCGTGATCAGGTCTCCCAGCCGGAGATCCACTAAGTCTGCTTTGCTCCCACTAGTGACCTATGAGTAGAGAAGGTAAAGAGAGGGGTTCATAATCTAAAAAAAAAAGAGTTCTGTTTGTCTCTTTACTTCTGGTGCCCAGTGCCAGCTGGATCGGTGAATTATGGACACCGGATAATTGGCATGAGGAGCAGGGCTGTAGGGCGTAGACAAGAGATTGAGACGCAGGTAAATTTGTTTTCGTTTTGCAGAGGAAGCTGCTGTGATCCCAGGCATGCTGCCTAAAAGGAACAGTGATGGAAACAGCTGAAACAAAAACTTTCAAAAGAGAATTAGATAAATACATCATCACTGTCAGAGTTGCACCCATCCAGGCCAGTGGAGAGTACTCCATCACACTCCTGACTCGTCCATTGAAGATTGTGGACAGCCTTTGCATGGTCAGGACTTGAGTTATTCACTGTAGTATTCTGATCCTCTGACCTGCTCAGGTATAGTTAGTCCAGTCCAGTTTCTGGTCAATGGTAAACCCCAGGAGGTTAACGGTAGGGAATTCCGTGACAGTAATGCCACTGAATGTGAAAGGGAAGTTTAAGAGTAGATTCCGTCTCAAATGCTCGTTGCCTGGCTCTGTGTGGAGTCTGTGTAACTTTCCCCTCATCAATACAAGCTGGATATTGTCCAGCAAACAGCATATGGACACAGGTTGCCTCATGATGTGGGGCAGGGCACAGTGTGATTGTGACAGAGGACCAGAGATCTTTATGGTGAAGGGACAGTAGTACGCTTGGCCAGAGCTGCGATCTGTGTTGGGTGACAATCACAGGTAGGCCAGCAGGAAAGTGTTGAAACAAACCTGGTTTCAGCAGCACTGCAGAGACAGGATATAGACCAGCATGAGGCCCCACTCATGTGCCACTTAACCGCACGGGCTTGCCAAAATATTAGATGTAAAGGCAGCCAGTAGGAGTCAGAATCCAAACTGGCTCACAACCAGACAACGGTAAGACAGTTGAGAAATGTGAACAAATATCGATGCGGAGACAGTATCAAAGGGCAAAACAGGCAAGGTTTTGTTTCAACCCCAGTTCAAAATTATACTGGCTCTTTACTGCCATTGATAGGGAAACAAGGTGTGGGAATATATACAGCAAAACTGAGGAGCCAGAATAAGGACAAGGTGACAATTGTTCAGATTGGGTGGAACCCAGAAACCATTCCAACGTCCTACAGCAAAAGAGCTCAGTTTCCACATTTTAACAAAGGGTGGAACAAGATCTCAATCGCCAAGAGTACTCGACTGACCAGACAGAGAGGTGGACGGCAAAAGGACACAAAGATAGCAAGGAGGCAGAGAGAAAGAACAAGGGAGGGAAAAAGTGAGAGAGTTTCAAAAGAAAACGTGAAAACAGAGACAGGACAGAGAAGCAGATGGAGGGATAGCAGAAAGAGAGAAGAAGTGACAAAAACAGAGAAGCAGGCAGACAGGAAGAGAGAGAGAGAAGAGGGTTGGAAGCGGAAGGATTAAAATGCTCTCAAAAGGTCAATGGTATCGAGGGTTCTGATGGAATCTGGCTCTGAGCTCATCATCTCAATGCCCCAAGTATTAACCACATCCCAGTACATGAGCAAATGAACATGCAGTGACTGTCAACCAATGGAACTGCTGTTAAAACACTGCTGGTTGGTGAACTCCACCTGCTGTGAACACGTGACAGCAATCCCCATACAGTCCCAGACAACTGACTCCTGATACCCTCAGGGCGAATGCAGGGAGGGGGTTAATGAATGCCGCTCTGCTAGTTACACCCATTTTCTGGGAATGACTTAAAAATAAACACTGGCAGCTGACGTGTCTCAGAAACTGGCTTCAGTGAGTGCAGGGCAGCAATACGAGGGCTCAGCTGATACCACAAATGGGGCAACGTGCACAGCACAGCATTCAGCTCCAACCCTGCTTGAAACATCCTGACCTGAGAACTCGGAATTAAATCTCTCCTCATCCTTCCCAATCCCCCGGACTCCGGCTAGTTTCCCCAGCCCTCCACGTCTGTGTAATTCCTCATTTCCAGCTCCATTTGAGGGAATCCCTTCTGATATCCCAAGTGTCTGCTTCCTTCGATGGAGCATCTCTCTCCAGATGAGGTCCAGCCAGTGTCAGTCATGCTTTCCTTTACACACAGCTACTTTTGTAGTGTCTGCCCAGAGAAGGAAAGCTGACAATCTCATTTTAAACACTGACACTAAAATGCTGCTCCCCAATCAATAACATTGGTCTTAATGCACCTTCTCCTCCCAACACCCCACCATCACCCTCACTAGGGGTCACAGCGACACTGAAAACCTGATGTTAAGTTCCACTGTCAGCAAAGCATCAGACTGCTGCAAGAACTGACAGACCCATTCACATCCTTGAGGGAGGCAAAGCTTCTATCTTTGTCACCTCTGCATTGTGTGGTTAATTTTCAACTGCCCTCCCAATCAGCTTTAGGAGGGATGCCCACATCCAGGGAGCGTTTGACAGGGGACAGTGTCGGGGGAGCTTTATTCTGAATCTAACCTTTTGCTGCCCCAATCCTGGCAATGTTTGATGGGACAGTGTTGAGGAAGCTTTACTTTGTGTCAAATGCCTTGTACCTTTTCTGACAGTATGAGCTGATAAATGAATGGATTATTTAGTGTTTGGTCAGGACAGGACTAGACATCGCCGGGGACGGGAGGATGAGACAGGGAGGCAGGCTTCAACAAAGCTCCCACCAAATTTCCTCGTTTGGAGCTACAGAGGAGGGAAAAGGTTGAAGAACTGAGCGGTGACAGACTAACCACTTTGACTACCAATCGGCAATAAGGGAAAATTTAGAGTGCGATATTTAATGTCGAGCTGATTTGGAAATTGGAGAGAACGTATAAACAGGAAAGAGGAAGGAGACATAGTACAGCAAGAAACCCCAGAAAACTGCTCATTCGCAAGCAGCACGTCATTGTCACAAAGTCCAGCTCAACCTCAATATCAGACATTGGAAAGACTGAGTGAGCACCCATACACTCCCAATTTAGTGGGCCGAGATGTACCATCCTGCAACCAAAACAGGATGGGCCACGACACTGACCTCTACTGACTGCCAAAACCCAAATATCCAGCTGACCAACTCCAACACTGAGCATTCAGTGACACAGGGAGAACTCATGTGGACAGGAAGGGATAGTGAATATGGACAAAGCCTCAATGAGGCTCTAGTGAAATATGATTATGAGAAGCCTCTCAGAACAAGGGTTAATGTTGGCCATTCACTGCATCAGAGAGGTAGGGGCCAGGGAGTACTGTTCCTGTTGGTTCATGATTTAGGAAACAGAATCAAGCTTCCTCCCTGAAAACAGAAAGGAAAATATGAAGAAACCTTTCAGCACAGGGAACGACAGAGGGACAGGATGGAACAGTATTTAACATGGGACTGGGCAAGAATGTTCAAGGCTGTTCAGAAATCATTTCTATTGACTTATTCCACATAGGCCCCAAGGCTTGAGCTGCTTTCTCTCAGTGTGTATCTGTACTCTCTGACTCTGCAGTTCAATGCCAAAGCTATCATTCTGATGTCCCTCAATCATGTCCAACCCCATTTATCTCTTTTGTTTTAAATGTGAATGGTGGATATCACTGGCTGGGCCAGCATTGACTGCCTGTCCCTACTTGCTCTTCAGAAGGTGGTGCTGAGCTGTCTTCTTGAACCACTGCAGTCCATGTGCTGGAGGTAGACCCACAATGCCCTAAGGGAGGGAATTCCAGGATTTTAACTAAGAGACACTGAAGGAATGGTGATGTATTTCCAAGTCAGAATGGTGAGTGACTTGGAGGGGAACTTGCAGGTGTTGGTGTTCCATGTATCTGCTGCCCTTGTCCTTCTGATTGGAAGTGGTCTTGGGTTTGGAAGGTGCTGCCTGAGGATCTTTGATGAATTTCTGCAGTGCATCTTGTAGATAGTGCACACTGCTGCTACTGAGCACTGGTGGTGGAGGGAGTGAATGCTTGTGGATGTGGTGCTACGCAAGCAGGCTGTTTTGTCCTGGATGATGTCGAGCTTCCCAAGTGTTGATGGAGTTGCATCCGTCCAGGCAAGTAGGGTGTAATCCATCATACTCCAGACTTGTGCCTTACAGATGATGAGCAGGCTTTGGGGAGTTATTCACTGTGGTATTCCAAGTCTCTGACCTCTTCAATGCAGGTGAGAGACATGGTGCCTGTCATTAAGGGTGGGAATGTAGGAAAGGGAGACAGAGACCATGGATAAATGAGTGTGGGGATAAAAAGACAATGCCTCACCGGTGGGGGTGAAGAGACGACAGAGTGAATGGGAGGACCAGAGGAACATCTAGAAATTGGAGAACTGAAATCTAAAGTGCTGAGGGGGGTGAGTGAGTCAGAGTCACAGAGATGTACAGAACGGAAACTGACCCTTCGGTCTAACTCAGCCATGCTGACCAGATATCCCAACTCAATCTAGTCCCACCTGCCAGGACCCAGCCCACATCCCTCCAAACCCTTCCTATTCACAGACTCATCCTTTTAAAAGTTGAAATTGTACCAGCCTCCACCACTTCCTCTGGCAGCTTCATTCCATACATGTACCTCCCTCTGTGTGAAAAAGTTGCCCCTTAGGTCTCTTTTATATCTTTCCCCTCTCACCCTAAACCTATGCCCTCTAGTTCTGGATTTCCTGACCCCAGGGAAAAGACCTTGTCTATTTATCATACCCATGCCCCTCATGATTTTGTAAACTTCTATAAGGTCACCCCTCAGCCTCTGATGCTCCTGGGAAAACAGCCCCAGCCTGTTCAGCCTCTCCCTGTAGCTGAAATCCTCCAACCCTGGCAACATCCTTGTAAATCTTTTCTAAACCCTTTCAAGTTTCACAACATCTTTCCGATAGGAAGGAGACCAATATTGCAAAAGTGGTCAAAACAATGTCCTGTACAGCCGCAACATGACCTCCCAACTCTGTACTCAATGCTCTGACCAATAAAGGAAAGCATATCAAACACCTCTTCACTATCCTATCTAGCTGCGACTCCAAAGTCTTTTTGTTCAGCAACACTCCCCAGGACCTCACCATTTAGCGTATAAGTCCTGCTCTGATTTGCTTTCCCAAAATGCAGCACCTTGAATTTATCTGAATTAAACTCCATCTGCCACTTCTCAGCCCATTGGCCCATCTGGTCAAGATCCTGTTGTAGTCTGAGGTAACCTTCTTCGCTGTCCACTACACCTCCAATTTTGGTGTTATGTGCAAACTTACTAACTATACTTCCTGTGTTTAAATCCAAATCATTTATATAAATGACGCAAAGTAGTGAACCCAGTACCGACCTTGTGGAACTCCACTGGTCACTGGCTTCCAGTCTGAAAAACAACCCTCTACCACCACCCTCTGTCTTCTACCTTTGAGCCAGTTCTGTATTCAAATGGCTGGTTCTCCCCATATTCAATGAGGTCTGGCCTTACTAACCAGTCTCCCATGGGGAACCTTGTCGAACACCTTACTGAAGTCCATATAGATCACATCTACCACTCTGCCCTCATCAATCCTCTTTGTTACTTCTTCAAAAAACTCAATCAAGTTTGTGAGACATGATTTCCCACACACAAAGCCATGTTGACTATCCCTAATCAGTCCTTGCCTTTCCAAATACATGTACATCCTGTCCCTCAGGATTCCCTCCAACAACTGGCCCACCACTGAGGTCAGGCTCACTGGTCTATAGTTCCCTGGTTTGTCCTTACCACTTCTCTTGAATAATGGCACCACATTACCCAACCTCCAGTCTTCCGGCACCTCACCCGTGACTATCGATGATACAAATATCTCAGCAAGAGGCCCAGCAATCACTTCTCTAGCTTCCCACAGAGTTCTTGGGTACACCTGGTCAGGTCATGGGGATTTATCCACCTTTACCCGTTTCAAGACATCCAACACTTTCTCCTCTGTAATATGGACATTTTTCAACATGTCACCATCTATTTCCCTGCAGTCTATATCTTCCATATCCTTCTCCACATTAAACACTGAGCTAGCTCTTCCAGCCAGGAGCACATACATTGCATTGCTGGTAAGTCACCTTATCCCAATCCAACAATTCCCATTTCCACAATTAGAGCTCTCCTACTAGCCATGAGATTTCAACCATGAGCCACACAGAGCAGAGGCAGTGAACTAGGCGCTACGCAAAGGCAGCAAACGTGACTCCCTGCCCAAGTCGCACTGTACCTGACGTTCCAGCAGAGCCAGCCAACAGAGTGCCCCTCACTCAGCCTAATTCCACCCCACAAAAGGCTTCGATCCACCCCCAAGGTCCCCGGGCACTCACCTTGGAGACGGTGATTTTCTTGTGAAAGTCTCTGCCGCCGGTAATACGGAATCCCCAGGGTCCGGGGCCACACAGTTTCACCGTCCGAGACATCTCGCTGCGCGTCTGCAAACTATCCAGACGGGCGCCCGCCCCTTAAACCTCCGGCTCCACCCTTCCATATCCCTCCCTCTGTCACACACTCCCTCCCGCTGCTCCTGCCTGCTCACCTTTATTAGAAATCCGGATCCTCCCAAATCTCCTGGCTCTGCTCTCAGAGAGCTATCACTCACTGACTCAGGTTGAGACACAAACCATCAACCCAGCTCCCACCAGGAACAGGGTGAGTCGCAGTTGAACTGTGCTGCCGTCCACAGTCAAATAGCCGTCCATTTCAGGCGTGTCTCCATTCAAGGGGAGTTGAGGCGGAAGCATGTAGAGTTCAGACGGCCACTCGGCTTGCTCCTGACCGAGCCCTGTTGTAGGTGGAACACTTTCACAAAACCCAAAACGTTGCTTCATCATTAATCTCCTAAAAACCAGAAGTCAATTCCTCAGTCCTCTTCCAATTCAAATACCACAATTCTTAAATGTTTGCTCTGGTGATGAAATCCCTCCATTGTCTTTCCCTTTCCCTGTCTCTGTTACTCAACTCACTCCCCACAGCTCTCTCTCTCAATATTTACTTGCACAAGATCTTGGAGCACAGTTCGGCTATTCAGCCCATTGAGTCTGTTCTGCAGGTAGATGGAGTTTCTTCAGTCTGTTCCAAGGCCTTCTGAAACCTCTCCAGCAGCCTCTGAGTGTCCCCCGTTTGTGGAGAGGTTTTGTTCATTTTCAATGTGGAGAAACAGGGAGTGCTGAGGGCTAAACTCAGCTCAAAGCCAATCGTGAGCAGCTCCCAGTGCACCGTGCTACTTGTCCCCACCTTCTAAACGCTGAACAAATTCAGACCTCAGGTCAGCATTTATTGCCGGTCCCTAGTTGCCCTTTGAGAAGGTAGGGTGAGCTGCTTTCTTGAACCGCTGCAGTCCATGTGCTGGAGGTAGATTTGCAATGTTCCTCAGGGAGGGAATTGCAGATTTTAACTAAGCGACACTGAAGGAACGGTGACTTCTGTTTTTGTCCCTGATTCACAGTGTGAGCGGTTCTTTTGGTTTTTATTCAGATCTTAGGTTGTAAAATTAAAATTCCACAGCCCTCCTGATCAAGCACGAATTGCTTTCTCATAAGATTGCTGGAAAGGCCAACTGTTTCCCAAAGCAGCGTTGCATGAAGGGAACTTGGACAGAACTGGGCCTCACCTTGCTCCGATGCCACACAATGTACCTGACTCCTTCCTGATGCCCTCAGGCAGTTAGGGAGGGGCAATGAATGTGGCTTTGCCAGTTCCACCCACATTCCAGCAGCCAATTAAAAGTAAACATTAGGAAACCACACATGTGTCAGAGTTGTAAACAGAGAGTATTGGAGATCCTCAGGAGGTCAAGCTGTATCCATGAAGAGATAAACATTTCTGACTGCGGACATGTCCTCAAGACCAGGAGGCACAGGAATGGTGGTCTGTGATAAGGTGTAAGGCCTTATGGAAGACGAAATTCCAAAAAGGACAGTGGTGTGGCCCATCATGGGAATGGGACAATGTAAGAAACAAGAGGAGGTTCGAGGCAAGGGCTAACAGGCAACAGCAGAATTGGCTGTATACCAGAAGCTGCCATTAACAACGCTGATGGGGCTGGTCTTCAGCTGAAGTGGCTGGACTCCATGTTGACTCCAGAACGGTGGAAAGACGAGGGGGAGCTCTACAAACTGAGACTGAGCCTCAGTGACAAAATGTGAGGACTGAGGAAAGAGAGGTCAGAGCAGGACTGAGAATGTCTCTTCAGAATTGGAGGTGGAGGAGTGAAGGAAGGGAAGGATTGAAATCAGAAATGGACCCTTGGAAGGTGAAGGAAGAGTAGACATTGAAGCAAAGTTGATAGTTTGGGTGAGGGCACGAAATAACAGTGATACTGACAGTTACTGATGTACCTGTCAGAAATCACACAATACCAGGTTATAGTCCAACAAATGTATTTGAAATCATGAGCTTTCGGAGCGCTATTCTGTCGTCAAGTGAAGTACTGATGTACCTGGAAAGTATTCAGGGTCAGCCTCAGGGAAGAGTTGAGGAGAACCGAGAATGTGTCTGTCTGGACCACAGTAGGTACTTGTAATTTCCCCACTGTAACATCATTTACTATAGTCCTTCAGCTCCCTCCAATTTCTGCTGAATCCTTTGTTCTATGTCTTACTCAAGTACTTCACCCCATTGCTGCCTGGCCCTTCACATCCCACCCTCTCTGTAATCTTGACCCATCCATGAATTCTGTTACTTGTGTTTTAATTCACAGCAAATCGCCTTTCTGATCATCCTGTGCACACTGACCTACACTGACTCTCACTACAGCAACTCCCTGATTTTTAAAATTCTCATCATTTGTTTG
Organism: Chiloscyllium plagiosum; assembly: GCF_004010195.1. NCBI lineage: Eukaryota > Metazoa > Chordata > Chondrichthyes > Orectolobiformes > Hemiscylliidae > Chiloscyllium > Chiloscyllium plagiosum. Next base: position 266,019 of record NC_057751.1, read on the forward strand.
AAACTGCTCCTTGGCCTCTCCCCTCCCTACCTCTGTATCTGTTAGCAATACTGCAACCTTCAGAGACTGAAGTTCTGGCCTCGTGAACATTCCTCATTCTGAAGTACTGCATCAGACTCCATCGAATGGTTCAACAAATGAGGGTTGTAAACAGAGGAGATGTGATCAAACAGCTCCCATTGCCAGAGGACACAGATTCAATGTGATTGTCAAAAGGAACAATGGCGGTGTGAGCAATGCACTCTTTCATGCATCCAGTGGTGCTATCCAAATGCAATTTCACTGCACCTTTCGATTGTTGTTGTCCCTCCCACTGTCATTGCATTCAGTCAAAGAAGCAGAAAGCTAGAAGCGAGGCAGAGGAAATGGAGAAGTTCACAGATTGAGGAGGAAGGAAGTTCAGCGCTGTGTCTTCAGAGAAGGCTGAGAGTCTCAGTGACGATCACCGCAACCCTGTCATTTGCAGTTTGACCACATCCTCTCGGAACACAATCAGCTTCTCTTTTATTGTTAAACCAGACTGGGGCTATCAGTGACAAACAACCTCTCCCAGATGCTCTTATTTTCACACACTGCCTGGAGATGGAGAGAAACAGGGATCACTCCTCTGACTACGATCATTATTCCAGGTCTGGAATAGTGCCAGGAAAGTCCTACCCTCTTCATTGTTTGTTTCTGGGAGGGGTGTCACTGGCAAGACTAGGATGTACTAGTTGACTGGGGCAGGTGATGATGTTGGTGAGCTGCCTTTTTTAATCACGGAGAGCAGGTTTGACACAACGAGTGTCCCTCAAAGACGCAGTGAAAGGTCAGGGTCAGTGCCATTGAGGTGGTACTGGAGTTGTATTTTAGGTTGGGAGGGCAGGTTTCCTTCCTCAAGGATCTCAATGAGCCAATGGGATTTTGAGACAATTCCACAGTATTAGTCACTTCAGTTTGGAGAAGATTTTCTGTTTTGTTTTGAAACTGAATTCTAATTCTCAAAGGATTATCATACGATTTGAATTCCCACAAGACTGAGAGAAATCATCAACCTGACTGCGCCTTCCATACCATTCCCAATCCTTTCAATTCCCTTTATACCCAAAAATCTGTCAATCTGAGCCGTGAATATAATCAACTAAGCACCTATAGCTCGCTGAGTATGAGAATTCCAAAGATTTGGCACTTTCTGAGGAGGTTTATTTTTGTTACAATCCTAAATTGATTGAGATTGGACCGCCAGGGAACGTCTTTTTCCAGCATCTATCCTGACAAGTCCCTGCAAGTTTCCTGTTGTGAGATCCCTTCTTATTTTTCTGACGTCCACAGAATTGAAAAGACAATCTCTAGTGGTCCAGGTAGCAGTCAAGTGAACCAACCTTTCCTGTACTGCCTGTGGGTCAAGTGTGTCCTTCCTTAGGCAAATAAAGCGTGCACAAGTTAGGTGTGATCTCACCAATGTTTTGTATCACTGGAGCAAGATCTCCGTCTTCCTAGATTCCAATACTCTTGTTAAAAATAAAGTACCTTTTGCCTTTCTAATTGCCTGCTGTACATACAATTGTGAGAGTCTGAAGTGGAGTCAAATGTAAACTCTGTTTCTCTTTCCAGAGATGCTGTCAGATCTGCTGTTTTCTCCAGCATTTTGCGTGTTTATTTTATGTCACTATGATCAGGTACAAAGTCACCCAGATCTGCCTAAAGTGAACATTTCCCACTCTCTCTCTTGACCAGAAATACCCAAAGTGAAAACTTTACTCTGCACTGGCACGTTCCTCTCCACTGACCCATCAATCACCCTTGACAGCTCATTTGGGAGCTGTTGTTGAAGAAGTCATCTTGGTAAAGGAATACACCATGAAGTTGAGCATGACTTCTGACAGTGACTTTTATTGAAAGGCAGATATTTGCAGAGTCCCCTTCCCAAAGTGCTGACCAGATAATGCAGTGGTTATGATCATAGGAAACACAAACCACTTGTTGATAGAGGGAGTGATATATATGAGAGAATATTCACTCTTCTGCTTCCAGTTGTGGCCCTCGGATATTTTACATTTACCCAAGAGCTGGTGCAGACTGATTTAAGTGATTGACAGTATCTCTGACATTGCAGCACACCCTCAGTACTCCCTCAGGAATGTTAACCATTCTTTCCTGTTCAAAATTCTCAATTCTCCACAACCATTTGATGCAAGCTAGAGTTCAGAGGTCAGCGAGGAACCCACCCAGTCAGGGCATGTTGTAGTTATAGTGTTAAGGAAGATTCCCTCCATCAGACTGTGGATATCAGGCCAGGGTCACCGAGTGAGGTACAGAACAATGAGCCAGTGAGCCACATACACAAACACGCTGACAGACAAGATTAACTCACCAATCCTGTCAGTTCTGACAGCCTGAGAATCTGCTGGGATCCAGCACAGGGACTTCTAACCCAATTCTCTACCTGCTCCACGCTTCTCTCTGCAGTATGGCAGCAGACACACTTTGGATTACTCTTGCCCCTCTCTCTCTCTCTCTCTCCCTGTTCAAGTCAGAGATATTGAGTTAAAACTATAAGCGAAAGGCAACATCGGTGAAGTGGTACAGTTTTAAAAGGGGTACAGGTGCAGAGAAATTTGGGCCTACCTGTGTACAAATCTTTGAAGCCGACAACAAGTTGAACTGGCTGTTAACAAAAACATTCCTCTGGAGGTACCAAAGCAAGGTAATTACCTGTCAGTGGTTAGGTTTCTGTTGGGGTATCGCTTTGAATCCTGGGCATCACACTTGAGGTGGGATTTCAGGCCGTGGAGAGGTGAGGAGATTGACTTCTGATACTTGGAAAAGCTGGTACTGTTCTACATCAAGCAAAGAAGTTTACAGGAGATCGAATGTTCGGTGTTAAAAATCATGAAGGATGACTTGGAAGAAACTTAGTTGTGGCAGCAGGTGATTTTAACCAGATATACAGGGGAGATGGGAAGAATATATTTTTAAAAAAATATAGTGAGTGGCTCAGATTTGTAACACACTACTGAAAAGGGCAGTGGAATAACGTTCCCCATGGTAGACTTCAGCAAGGCATTTGATAAGGTTCCCCATGGTAGGCTCATTCAGAAGGTCAGGAGGAATGGGATACAGGGGAACTTAGCTATCTGGATACGGAATTGGCTGGTCAACAGAAGACAGCGAGTGGTAGTAGAAGGAAGATATTCTGCCTGGATGTCTGTGGTGAGTGGTGTTTCACAGGGCTCTGTTCTTGGGCCACTACTGTTTGTAATTTTTATTAATGACTTGGATGAGGAGATTGAAGGATGGGTCAGCAAGTCTGCAGACGACACAAAGGTTGGAGGTGTCTTGACAGTATAGAGTTGTAGGCTGCAGCGTGACATTGACAGGATGCAGAGATGGGCTGAGAGGTGGCAGATGGAATTCAACCTGGATAAATGCGAAGTGATGCATTTTGGAAGGTCAAACTTGAAAGTTGAGTACAGGATTAAAGACAGGATTCTTGGCAGTGTGGAGGAACAGAGGGATCTTGGTGTGCAGGTACATAGATCCCTTAAAATGGCCACCCAGGTGGACAAGGTTGTTAAGAAAGCATATGGTGTTTTGGCTTTCATTAACGATAGAGTTGATAGCCAGAGACTTTTTCCCAGGGCAGAAATTGTTAACACGAGGGGTCATAGTTTTCAGCTGTTTGGAGGAAAGTATAGAGGGGATGTCAGAGGCGGGTTCTTTATGCAGAGAGTTGTGAGAGCATGGAATGCGTTGCCAGCAGCAGTTGTGGAAGCGAGATCATTGGGGATATTTAAGAGACTGCTGGACATGCATATGGTCACAGAAATTTGAGGGTTTGTACATTAGATTTACCTTACATGAGGATCAATGGTCGGCACAACATCGTGGGCTGAAGGGCCTGTTCTGTGCTGTACTGTTCTATGTTCTAAGAAGGTTCAATGATAGGGTTACATGGTAGGACAATGCTAATGGTCAAGGTCAGTAAATCCCAAGGACAATGTTAATGTTCTGGGACAGGAGTTCAAATACCAGCACTGCAGGCATTAGTATAGCGGGGATTGAAAACTTTAGTTTGTTGAACTCTGTCCTCTCTTCGGTCTGTCTTTAAAGCAGTTCATTCTAAGCAAGCACCCACTCACTCAGCTCCCTGATCTCTCCTTCCATGACGCCATATTACACTTTGATAGATCATACCATATTGGGAAGCACACAGGGCCCGGTCACTCTATGAAAAGGGGCTATGTAAATGCAAGTTTTTGTGTGTAACATGCTGAGGCAATGAGCCTGTAAGTCGTGAGAGTTTCCAACAACTCTGTTCCATGGCCACAAAACACCTGAAAGGAAAGAATTCCTGAATCTGTGATATCTTTTTTTATTGGAAAGTAGAGGACATTTATACAAATATATGATGAGTAAATAGTGACACAGACGAAAGACTGAACTCAGCACGATTCCTGGTACACAACTGTGAGGGTCGAGCACTAGATTCTGCAGACAGCCACAGCACAAAGATCACAAACCCACCCCGGGACACAGTTAGAGACAGCCAAAAATATCAGCAGCTGGATCCCTTCTGAAGACAGCAGCCTGGAACACTTTCCACGTGGAGAGGGCACCTCCTCCTACAGCCTGGGATCATCCTGTGCCTGTATTCTGGCACTGTCTGCTCAGCACCTTGCTATTTGAATGTGAATGGCGACTCACTGACAGTCCCCATCACCCCACCAGTGCCATTCCTTTATAAGGAGCTCGCGGCCCTGGGCTGATCTCAGCAAACAGAGTCTGGACTCTCACAGTCTAGACTCTCGCAGCCTGCAGTTTCACTGTCTGGGACTCACGTAGTTTGGGACTCTCCCGGTCTGGACTCAGATAGAGGTCTGCTTTGTGGCTGTTCAGATTGTCCCCTTCTGAAATGCAGCATGGTTGCTACCTTTCACTGAAGCTCTCGGAGAACCTGACAGAGCTGACTGGATATGTGTGCATCAGAGGATTGACTGATGGGTGACTGTCTCAGTATGTGAGGGGGTTCCCTGAGTAACTGTCCATTCCCAGTATGGGACGACTCCAGGGTAAGGAATGATAAGCTCGATCCTGCACACCAAACACTCAGCAGTACCCCCAGTACTCCCCTTCACAGCACAGTCACTCCTGTAGCTGGGAGTCATGTGATTCCTTTTGATTCATCACAACACTCCCCAACTCTCCACCCCGGCCTTGAGACACACTTCCACTCGGATCTGGTAGATCCCATCAGTTGATTAATCTCTTCTAGATCCAGTTCCGGTTCAGGTCCACACTGAGGAATAATGAGTAGTCGGAGGACAGGTTTCAGATCACAGGTCTCAAGGAGATATTATCTGACCTTAAAGTGACAAACAGAGAGACAGAACAAGAGAGAGAGAGAGAGACAGAAAGAGAGAGATTGAGAGAGACACAGAGAAGAGGAGGAGAGAAAGATAGAGAAAGAGAGACAGAGAGAATGAGACAGTAATAGAGAGAGGGTGAGAGAGACACAGAGGCAGAGAGACAGTGCACGAGAGAGAGACAGAGAGACAGAGGAAGCGACACAGCAAGGGAAAAACTGTGAGATTGAGAGAAATACAAAGAGGGAGAGAGAGTAATCAGGCCTGAATAACTGTAATGAAGGTCATGTTGTTGATGCAGAAGATTAAGCTGGTCGCACATAGTTCCCAGGGAATGTTCCGAAATTGTTGGTCCGGCGAGATGTACCTGCAAGGTAGAGACAGAATGACCAAGCGAAGAAGATCAAGGCTACACCTTGAATCTGCTGTGTTACACAGCTCAAAAACTCCGAATGCGAGGGTTTTCTTGAGGCTGATATGTGAGAGCACAGGACTTACCTACAAACCAGCCATCATCACATTTCTCCATCACATCGACAAGGTCACCTTCCATCAGTTCCAGTTCATCGGCATTCACTGGATGGTAGTTATACAGTGCCCGGTACCTGCGACACAGAGACAATTTCAGTCACATGGTATCAGCTGACCAACTCTTCTCCCCAAGAAATCCCACGCCATTTCCTCCTTCCTCAGAGAGCTATCACTCTGTCGACATCTTCAGACCAGGCTATCTGTATTACTCCTGAGGACAGACTGGAGAATAATGGACCGTCTCCAAATGCAATCTGGCTCTTTCCTCTGAGACACAGTGGGATTGGATTTTCAACCCCATCAACACCTCGACCACCGATCCTGATCTTCCCAGGTATGATACCTGAGTGATTCCCTCCAATACCATCGGATCCCATCCCTAAAAGTGGAGTGAACGAGTTAGGGTTACTCACGGACTCCAGCTTTCACCAATTCCAGTTCTGGTATTTTCTGTCTGGAATCCAACAAGCTTCATAGGAGTCCTGTGAGATTGCAGTCTGGGGTCAGAGGACACCTGAAATGATCCAATCAGCAGAGGAGAAAGAGTTGAGTTTGAGAAGCAGCAGGGTCAATGGTGCCCTGACCTCACCTGTGTGCCCATGGGAAGTGGGCACAGCGTGTTTGTACCCAACTAAGGACAAATCGATCATGAGAGAGAGAGAGACTCGATGCACTCCCTGTGAAACCACATCCGGCCACTCTGAGCTAACCTTCTTCAGCAGTCTGACTTCTTCTTGCACACTTTGCAAAGTCAAAGGTCACATGACATCAGGTTATCATCCAACAGGTTTATTTGAAATCACAACCTTTCAGAGTGCTGCTCCTTTGATAGGCGAAGTGCACATTATGCACTTTTACATTCCCATGGCCAGCAGACACAGCCTGGTGTTCCCATACTGTTTCTGGGTCAGAATAGGACCCCCAGTGGGGCTGCTCTCCATGTGCTTAACGTAACTTAATGGGTGCAATCTGGGAAGTGTGGCCCAAGGTGGTTTCTGATCAGAAGCATGGATTCTGCGCTGCCTGTCATTCTGGTCTCTTGGAGGAATCTGATTGACAGATTCAGAGACTGGGAGAAGCTGCAGCTTCTTCTGGCTGTTCTGATCTCAGTCCAGAGCAGGGAGGACACAGGTCGGGCTCTGAAGTTGTGGAACTCAATGCTGAATCCGAGAGGTTGTAAAGTACTTCAGTGGCAAATGAGGTGCTGTTCCTCCAGCTTATGTTGTGTTTCATGGGAATTTTGCAGTAGACCCAGAACAGAAAATTTAGTACAAGAACAAGTTGGTTGATTCAAATGGCAAGCAGCTCACATGTCAGAGCTATTCCTACGGACAGAGCAGATGTGTTTTGCAAAGTAATTACCCTGTCTGCATTTGGTCTTGCCAATGTAGAGAAGACCGCATTGTGAGCAGTGATTTAGAATACTGGATTTGGCCAGAGGACCTGTTTCTACACTGCAGGGATGCTATGATTCTAAGCACAAGGAAATCACTGCTTTACTGGAAAGTGTGCTTCAGTTCCTGGACAGTGAGCAAGGAGAAGTGGAATGTTAGGCCTTCTGTGATTTCTAGGGAAAGTGCCTTGAAAAGGATGAGGACGTGTGGGAAGTGACAATGGAATTTACCAGGGTGTCACAGAGAGAATGGTCCCTCCGGAACGCGGAAAAGGGAGGGAATGGGAAGATGCGTTAGGTGGTGTCAACCTGCTGGAGGTGGCAGCAATGGCAGAGGTTGACTCTTTGATTTGTGGATACTGGCAGTACTGGCATGATACCCTATCATGTTCTGGGAAGGAGGGGAAAGAGTGAGGGCAGAAGTGCAGAAAATGGTTGAGGGCCCTATCAGTTATAGTGGGAGGGAATTCTTGGCTGAGGGAAGAGACAGACATGTTGGAGTGCCCCTGTGGAAGGAGGGATTATTGGAACAGACATGATGGAGATAAGACAACCTGGGAGAATGGAATAGAGTCCTTACAGGAAACAGGACGTGAGGAAGGATATTGAAGGTACATGGCAAGTCACTGGGTTTGTGGCCAGCCTATCCCCAGAAATGGAAATACAGAAGTCAAGGAAGGGATGAGTCAGAGCCAGACCAAGCGAAGATGAGTGAAGGAAGCAAATTGGAAGCAAAATTGATTATTCTTTTCAATTCTGGACAAGCAGCATCATTGATATACAGGAGAAACAGGTGGGGTGGGGACCCAGATAGGATTGGAACAAGGAATCTTCTGGACCCACAAAGAGACAGACATAACCGGGAACCATGTGGGCACCCATGGCTACATGTTCAACTTGGAGAAAGCGAGATCAGGTAAAGGAGATGCTGTTCACAGTCAGAATGAGCTCAAGCAGGTGAAGGAGGGTGGTTTCGGATGGAGACTGTTGAGCCTCTATTTGAAGAAGAAGCAAAGAGCTTTCAGACTGTCCTGATGGAGGGGGATTGGGGTGAAAGGATTGTGCAGGAGATGGATAGAACCAGTGGAACCGCTGCAAAGTGTCAGAAAAAAAATCACAAATGTAACTGGGGAGAGGCTGGACAAGGAGGGAAAAGTCAAGTCAAGATAAGAAATGAAGGTCAATGGGACAGGAACAGGCTGAAAGGCCATGTCAGCAAGGGTAGTCCAGTTTGTGGATTTGGAAAATAATATGGTGGAAATGTGTCAATAGATAATAGGTGCAGGAGTAGGCCATTCAGCCCTTCGAGCCTGTACCGCCATTCAATATGATCATGGCTGATCATTCCTAATCAGTATCCTGTTCCTGCCTTATCTCCATAGCCCTTGATTCCACTATCCTTGAGAGCTCTATCCAACTCTTTCTCAAATGAATCCAGAGACTGGGCCTCCACTGCCCTCTGGGGCAGAGCATTCCACACACCCACCACTCTCTGGGTGAAGAAGTTTCTCCTCATCTCTGTCCTAAATGGCCTACCCCATCAGTCCAGATTCCTCCCCAGAAAGGAAAGTGTTTGTCCCCTCTCTGAAATAGGAAATTATTTGGAAGCTCCTTGAACTGCAATTGCTGCTTTTCATGAAACTTTCCAGAATGGATTCAACTCCATTTTGTACATTCCTTCTCAGAGTGCGGGTATTGCTGCCAGCTGAACATCCTGAATTGTCCCAAGATGGTGCACAGGGTGTTATTGTAAATTCATTAGCTTTTCTTCTGTGGCACATGGGCAAACAATGCTCTGATTTAATTATTCTTATTTTTGTTTTCATATTTGTCCACAGCTTTGTCCCTCCCTGTGTCAGCCATCTCCTTTAGCACCACAAGCACTCCTCGAACCTTGGCTTCTTGTGCAATCCAAAACTGAATCACACCACCATTGGTGACTGTGCCTTCAGTTCCCTCAGCCTCAAGCTCTGGGATTCTCTCCCTGCAACTCTCCACTTTGCTTTCCATCCTTAAAACCCTCCTTCAGGCTCACCCCTTCGACTGAGGGTTTAGTCATCCGTCCCTCATATATCCTTGAGTGGCTCACTCTTGTATTTTATTCTAGAATGCTCCTTGGGACATTTTGCAACATGAAGGATTTATATCAACTGTGATCAAGATCCATAAATATATCATCGACTTTTGGAAATTTTGTTTCTAAAGTGGAGAAATGATGTGTAGCTTTAAGTTTGACTTGTATGTCTATATTGTGTATATTAAGAAGGGGAGACATGGTTTCACTTCACACTTGTTATGCTAAGGGTGTTGGAATGTCTAAAGTTTATTGACATATACATTTATGTGAGGATTTACAAACTTGATACAGCCTGAGTTGAATACCAGTACATGAGGGAAAAAAATGTCGAGATAAATAATCTGCTCTTATCTAGTGACAAGAGTCCAGCATCTAGATTAGAGTGGTGCTGGAAAAGCACAGCAGTTCAGGCAGCATCTGAGAAGCAGTAAAATCGACCTTTCGGGCAAAAGCCCTTCATCAGGGATTGATGAAGGGCTTTTGCCTGAAACGTCGATTTTACTGCTCCTCAGATGCTGCCTGAACTGCTGTGCTTTTCCAGCACCACTTTCATATAGACTCTGGTTTCCAGCATTTGCAGTCATTGTTTTTATTAAGAGTCCAGCATCACAGAACGACAGAATAATCTTGGTCAGGCAGTCTGGAGGTTCAGTCAAAGCAAAAAAGTGGCTTTTGTTTCGCAGTCTCCATCAAAGTCAGGGGCTGGGACAAACTCCTGAATGTTTTAAGAGAAAAGAAAATCTAGAAACAGAAAACTGCTGAAGCTAAGGGTATGGAAGATCCATGGGTTTGTTCTGAATGTGCATAGAAGATATTAAAAAGAAAGTTCCGGAAACAATACTCCAAAGGAACAAGGAATATTAAAGTGAAGAGAGGGTAACCCTACACTGCAGTTTGAGTATTCTGTTAGATTGCTATTCACTGCAAAAATTTGAAAATTTATTCCTGATATTTATAATAAGACATTTCAAATAGTTCTTGTATAATGTAATTAAGTTGGTATTTTCTTTTACATTTACAAATAATGAACTTTCTGTCCTTTTGTTAAAGTACATTGGCAGCCTCTTGTGAAGACATTCAGTGATTGCAAACAAAAAGCAAAAATATAGTTTAGAATCTATCCAACCAAATCTCATTCTGGGATCCAATTTATCCAACGTGGCATCCATTAGGGTGACAACACAAATCAAGTTGTTTGCAATCGCTTACCTGGGAGGTCTGCACTGGTTGCTTAGTGGAGGATACAGTCGCCATAGTTCCTGTGCCTACCGCTGGTTGAGGCGGTGGTGACGACAGCTGCCAGGAGAGAGGGTCAACGGGACTGCCTCCGTGCTGACTGGTTGGCAAAGCTGGCATTGCATGCTGATTGGTGTTCGATGCTACAACTGCCTGCTGTCTGCTGGTTGGCATTGGTACAGAATAGTGATTGGCTGGTTGTCTGGTCAATGAATCTGATCCCTCCATTTTTGTGGAGACTGGTGAGCTGGGGGAATAATACTGGGTTGGTAGAGTTGAAGAAGTATTGGGGTAATGCTGAGTTTGGGCGATGGATGGGTTGGTGGAGTAATGCTGGGTTACAGGGGTGTGGCGTTGCTGGGTTGGCAGAGTTAGTGAAGTGTTCAGATATTGCTGGCTTATGAGAGTGGGGGAGGTTTTCAGGTATTGTTGGGTTGGCAGAGTTGATGAGCTGTAGGTGTATTGTTGCATTTTAGGGGTAGGGTTGGGGGATGTTTTCAGATATTGCTGGGTGGTACAATT
>NC_057751.1:277312-334866 GCF_004010195.1 Chiloscyllium plagiosum
TGCTGGGTTGGTACAACTGGTGAGCTGTTGGGGAATTGTTGGGTTTTTGGGGTAGTGTTGGGGGAGGTTTGCAGGTATTGCTGGGTTGGTACAACTGGTGAGCTGTTGGGGAATTGTTGGGTTTTTGGGGTAGTGTTGGGGGAGGTTTGCAGGTATTGCTGGGTTGGTGAAGTATCACCATGAGATAGGGTTGAAGGGCTCGGTGAAACATTGCAGTGTTGCTGCATTGGAAAAGTTGATGGACTATGGGGGGACTGCTGACTTTGGGAGACTGGAACTGAGCCAACGGCACTCTTGACTTTTGGACTTTTCACCACTTGTACGTAATTGGCCGGAAAGATTCCTTGTCGGTTGGTGCCTGTTATTCTTCCTTCGAACCAATTGTCATCGACTCTTCGTATCAATGAGATTGTTTCACCCTGATACACAAACAAACAATCAGCTGAGGGGTTCTGGACTGGGGTGAAATATCGCCTGACTCCAACCCAAACTCCTCTGATTTGCTGCACACTTCCTCATCCACACTTCTGTGACCTCCAGAGCTGACTGTGAAGTGGATGGTCTCATGCATCCTAACCTCAGTAAACCTTATCTCATCCAGAACTGTACTGTCCTGAATTTGATCACCTGGAGAGGCTCTCTGTTAAGCAATCCCTCCATTTCAAAATTCTCATTCTTGTTTTCACACCTTTCAATATCTCTGGAATTTCCTTTACGTCTACAACTTTCAAAAGTCTCTATGCTTTATTAAGTGTGGCCTTTTACACATTCTCAGTTTCCATCATTCTATCCTTGGCACCATGTTTTCAGCTGCCTGGATCCTAAGCTCCGGAATTTCTTCCCTCAGCCTCTTTGCACCTCTAAATCTCACTTTGCCTTTAATATATTCCTTAAAGTTGAAACTTTATTGCTGGAACAGCACAGCAGGTCAGGCAGCATCCAGGGAACAGGAGATTCGACGAACACTTGCGCCCACACCTCCCCCCTCACTTCTCTCCAAGGCCCCAAAGGAAACTTCCATATCCGCCACAGATTCACCTGCACCTCCACCCACATCATCTACTGCATCCGCTGCAGCCGGTGTGGCCTCCTCTATATTGGGGAGACAGGCCGCCTACTTGCGGAGCGATTCAGAGAGCACCTCTGGGCCACCCGGACGAACCAACCCAACCAACCTGTAGCACAGCATTTCAACTCCCCCTCCCACTCCACCGAGGATATGCAGGTCATTGGACTCATCCACCGCCAAACCACAACAACCCGACGGTCGGAGGAGGAGCGTCTTATCTTCCGACTGGGAACCCTCCAACCGCAGGGGATGAACTTGGACTTCACCAGTTTCTTCATCCCCCCTCCCCCCACCTTGTCTCAGCCGGATCCCTCCAGCCCGGCACCGCCTTCCTGACCTGCAGTCTTCTTCTTGACCTCTCCGCCTCCATCCTACTCCGACCTATCACCCTCACCTTGACCTCTTTCCACCTATCACATTTCCAACGCCCCTCCTCCAAGTCCCTCCTCCCTACCTTTTATCTTCTCCTGCTGAACACTCTCTGCTCATTCCTGAAGAAGGGCCTGTGCCCGAAACGTCGAATCTCTGTTCCATGGATGCTGCCTGACCTGCTGTGCTGTTCCAGCAATAAAGTTTCAACTTTGATCTCCAGCATCTGCAGACCTCACTTTCTCCTCGAATATATTCCTTAAAACCAACCAGTTCAATTAAACTGTTACACATCTGTCTCAACACCTGCTGATGTGACTTGGTAACAAAACCTTTCCTCGATAACTGCTCCTGGGAAGTGCCTTCGGTAGTTTTACAAAATTAAAGGTGCAATATACATTTGCTGTCATAACTGTTGATCATTCTACAAGATGCTGCGATTACTCACATCCAGGAACATGGACATCCTCAAACCAGAATTAACTTCTATCTTCAGAAACCAGGATTATCTGTTTGATACCTTTAAATTTATGAAAAGAGCTGAAAGGATAGATGTGGAGAAGATGTTTTCACTTGTAGAGAGAAGGAGACTCAGGACAGAAATAGAAGTCAGAAAACAATCTAATGGGGGAATAGAATCGGATGTAGGAGATTAAATGTACTCTTATGGAGCAGAGACACCAGGAGGGATTGCTTGGGCTGAATATGCTGTCCATATTCATGATATCTGGATAAGGCAAGCATTCTGCTAACACTCTTTTAAATTGCTGACACCACCTCAACCATGATTCCTGCACATGGATCACTCTCTCATTTTGGTCACTGCCCAGGCTCAAACTGCAGTTGGCAACTCAACTTTCTGCACTTGTCTAACTTTCCACTCACCCAAGTTTCTCACTGAGCTCTGCACATCTGCATCAATTCCTTTCCACTGCAGCACTCATAGGGCACTCAGAATTTTCTCCTTGTCCTTGGCTCACTCCCACTCTGAACAAGGCTCACTGTCTGTGGCGGCCTTCTGTCTCCTAAAGTGATGGTTTCCCTGTGATAGTCAGCTTTGTGTTTGGCTCACATTAGCACAGAAATCTCTGGGATATTTGCTGCAGAAGATGACAGTGGGTGTGACTCACAAGCTCTGTTTCTCAGGGCCCTCTTCTCAGCCAGCTGAGCTTTCTGCTTCTGTTCACCTTTCCACCATCTCCCAGTTGGCAGTGTTAATGTCCTTGCTTGCAGGTGTCCTCGATCCAGAGATATGGGTGCCAGGATGGTGTGGCCCAATGGTCAGCTCACTATGTGGAAGATCATTGAGTGTACAGCTCGCCTTCATTCAATGAATGTGGCCCAGCCAATACAGACTTGTTGGCTTCGCAATGAGTTGGTAAGCTTGTCTGACCAAGACATGCCAGAGATATCTGAGACAGAGAAGGTGGAAATAGCTCAGCCTTTTCGCCTACCTAACATATGGTTCTCAGGCCTCACTATGTAGAAGAGCTTGCAGAGGTTAGGGTTTGGTCCACTCACAGTGTGATGTTCTTGATCAAGATGCTGTTGGTACACACTCTGTTACTCAGTTCAGATACAGCACTGCAGCTTTTGTGTTGCCTGTGTTGATTTCAGCATCAAGTGATAGATGAGTGAGACCTGCAACGCCGAAGTCGATGAAGTCATACTCAGTGTTGATAAATGGCAGGGTAGCAACATCCTGGATGATGGCATTGTCTTCCTGATGTTGATGGTTAAAATAGACCATTTCCATGTAAGAGAGTTTGTGTGTTTGCGCTGAAAATGTTCCTCAGTGCAAAATGTTCATGTGGGATCAGTGGCATTAAGCAGCTCTCAGATAAGAATTTGGTGTACTTTTGCCTTGGATCTCAGGCAAGCACAGCTTTCTGTCAGTTCTGTATCATTAAGGAGACATTCTCTGTTGATGAGCTGAAGGCCTGTGACAGCAGCAAAGAGAATAATATGCTGAGGAAAGTGTTCTGATGTTGTCCGAATATGAGCTGGCCTTATCCACCATACTGTTATCAGTCGAGGAGGTCACAGTGAGGTGTTTAACAGGCAGCAAATATTTTCCAGCTATTCACATGTTTGCATGCCTTCGTGAGATTGATGAAGGCATTATCTCCTTTGTTCAGAGCTTTTCTTTTGCAGCTGTAGGACTGAGATGATCACAACAATTGTAGATCATACCATTACTTAGGATGAGGGTTGGATATGTCTTACCAGGACCTGCAGTCTGACAAGGGTAATTTGATCAACTACTTTTCCCGTGATGTGCAGCAGGAGGGAGAGATGTTGATAGCTGTTGCAATTGGCTGCAGCCACCCTTGTTCTTGGGCAGGATCACAATCTTTTCATCACACATTTCTTACCGCACTGGCCTCTACTTCTTGTAGAGGCTGGGAAGTTAGTGCAGATGCTGCAGGATTGCTGGTTTCCCCTGATTGAGAAGCTCTGATGGTGCAGCATCAGCTGCTCTACCGTAGCTTTGATATCCATCGTGACAAGCAGGCTCTCTATGATGTCTGGAGCTTCCTCCGTGACAGTTTTCTCCCCACAGTATAACAAAGGTACTGTTGGAGTCCAAACGAGAGTCCCTGTACAGACTGGGTCAGTAAGACAATACAGTCACTGGGAATATTGTCAAAAATCTGGTGAATTGCAGGGAATGCACAACTGCTCCAACACTCACTGAACCTGAAACTGCTCGATTGTAACTTCCTGCTGCCTGAACCAGTTCACAATCCCTGTGCAAATCTCCACATTCCCACAAGATGGCGCTGACACTCAGGCCGGGGAGCCTAGAGTGAAGGAGAGAGTGAAAGTGTGAGGCAGAGACAGAGAGACAGAGACAGCGAAAGAAATATTATATCAGAATTTGAGCATGATACAGCGTGAGAGGAGGACATTCATCGATTCATGCCTGTGCAAGCTCTGCTGTCTGTCCCCTGACCCATTTTCCTATGAACACTGATTTTGCACCCTCATTTGAAGGTTGTCATGTTCCAAATAATCTGGATTTACTTTTGTTAAATTAAAACTTTACAGACACACACCTTGCGAAAAGAGAGCTCCACACTTAAATTTCCCTTGAAGTTAAATATGGCAACAGCTTCTCCATACTCCAGGATTTGGATGGGTGGGTTCTTGATTGGTGTTGGTCTCTCAGTGTCAGGAATAAACTGAAATAGGAAAGCAAGAGATGAAATATCAGTCAGTTCACAGTAGAGAATCGAGTCAACATGGGGAAAAGGCGGGAGATTGGCAGTCACTAATGCTGTAACGATTCTGTGAGCCCACTGAGGCTGGGATTGCAGTGAAATGTCACAGACCCCTCGTCGCCTGATACTGCTCTGTTAGGGGAGGCAATGTCCTAATTGTATTATCACTAGAATATTGTTGAGGGCAGCACGGTGGCCCAGTGGCACTGCTGCCTCACAGCGCCAGGGACCCAGGTTCAATTCCAGCCTCAAGTAACTGTCTGTGTGGAGTTTGCACGTTCTCCCCATGTCTGTGTGGGTTTCTCTGTCCTTCGAGCAACGAACCAGTGATTTAGTGCATTTTGCAGTCCTCCCAGAAATGGGTGAGTTTTTATCCTTGTGTGAGAGAGGAAAATCATACCAGAACATATTACCTCAACATAAGATGTTGGGAAGATCCCGAGCCTCCCATAGTGCTCCCCTTTCAGCCAGTTCTGGTCGAGCACTTTATGGATGTAAACAACGTCTCCCTTCTGAAGAGTAAGTTCCCTGGAGAGCCAACCATATAAATCATATCAAAGCAATGGTCAAAGGTTGTAGGATGCCCATAATTCAAAGAGAAATGACTGCAACACAAGACACCAAGCAGCCAATGTCCAGTTCTATCATCGAAGACAAAAAAGGTTTCTTGGAGCAGCTGCCCAAGGGCATGACAGCAACATCTGTAGAGAGTGGGATTTTCAGAAAGAGAGAACAAACTTACTCAGGCACTTAACTCCCACTCTTCTGAATCCTAACAATTTATCCACATTGGATACAGTTGGATAGACCTCATGTGCCTTCCCAGTAACTGATTGAGTCCTCAGTTACAGACTGGCTAGCAGAATCTATTCAACCACAAGGGTTTCCAGAATTCAATCACTGAATCCACATATGAGAAAGTGAGGGAGTCACTGGCTACTGAAATTCCCCCTACTCTGACTCACGGGACCAAAACCAGCTTTAATATTGGTTTGTGCCAACTGGGCACAGCCTCTTCTGCAGATGGACTAGTTCCAGCTTTCACTGGGTCTCAGGCCCACCTGACTTTATCATGTTCAGTCATATCTCAATCTCACTGGTTCTGGCACACTCAACTTACTTTGCAGATTCAGCCTGGAAGTCAAACTTGGCCCGTGCTGCCTTCATCTGTGAAGATAATAAGAAGGGTTAGGAGGAGAGAAGAGTCTGTGGGGGTTAAGCTCCCAGCCTGGTTCCCAATAGAAACAAACTGATTCAATTCAGTTTTTTCTGTTCTTTATTCTTTATAGGATTCGTGTTTCATTGCCTAGGGCAGCGTTTATTGTCCACCTGTAATTGTCCAGAGGCCAGTTAAGACACATTGCCGTGAGTCTGGAGTCATGTGCAGGACAGGCAAGGGTAAGGATGCCTGATTTCCTTCCCTTCAGGACAGTGGTGAACCAGATAAGTTCTCTGACAATTGACAAAGCTCCAGTGGTGGTCACCATTAGCCAGATTTTCAATTCCAAATGTATTCACTGAATTCACATTCAAACAGACACAGAATAAAATTTGCTCTAGCCTTTTATACTGACTGTAAATCTCCCTATACGTGCATTGTCCCCATCAACGAATCTCACGAGAGGTAGAACGTATAGCTTCCTTTACTTTATTAAACTGAATGTGAAGTTCTCTCTGCTCTTTTAAAGATCCCTGAACAGTGGCCGCAGCTAACATGTCCACAACAGGGTTAGATCCAGAACAAAGCTCCCTCTTCATTCTTCTGATCTTTCAGAGTACTTGGGATTTTTTTAACCATCTGAGAATTGATGATCCGAAGAGCAAGATTGTAGACAGGGCAGCACTCTCTCGGTCTTGTCCTAATGTCGAGTGGCAATCTGGCTTTTAGGCTGAAGGCTGTGCAGTGGTATAGGAATAGTCTGATTTGGAAATACTGTCTTCTGCTGCCAGTTTGTTTCCTGTGTGTGACCTTCCATACTTATGGAAGGCTGCACACCTGTTCAGTTCACAGGGAATATTGTTTGTTTGTTGTATTTCCCCAAAGAGCACTGGGGAAAGTTTCATGGCTATTCAACCGACCACCGTGACACAGGACCATAATTCACCTTCCTGACTGGCTGCGCCTGGAGCTAAAAATTGTTTGCGCCTCATTATTCTCTCTCATGACTACTCTCTGAGCGATGAGATTTGAGGACTATGTTTGGGATTAAATAACACGAAATACTGCACTGAGTGACCTTCAACCTGTTGTTGCTACCCAGCCCAGTCTCTGAGCTTACCTTTCGCGTTTCGGAGATGTGTGGCCCATCTGTCAGGTTGTCTTGTCTCCCATCAGGACTGTTCCCATTATTCACACAGCTCCGAGGACCTACAAAGAAAGAGAATGGAAAGGCTAGCACTTCCATCGCACCCTTTCACCATCGCAGAATATCCCAAACTGTTTTACAGCCACTGATCAACTTCGTGATGTGGAGCCATGGTTGTCACATCCGAAACAGAGCAAACGCTTTGCTTTATCAGCTGACCTCAGAGATGGCATCTCTGAAAGTGCAGCACTCTGACAGAACGACACAGGGCCTGTCAGTCTGCGCTGTGTACCCTGGGGCCAAATATTTATCCCTCAACAACATTTCATAAAGGAGTTATTTGGTTCTTGTTGTTGTATAATTGGATGGATATGACAAGATTAATCTGAGCTCAGCCACAGCTCTGCTGACTCTGCAGTACAACCACAAACCAAGAGGTGCAGTGTTATGCAGGTTGGGCACACAGCAAATGGAGTCTGGCCTGGTCTCTTCATGGAGATTCACGCGTCTTATTTAGTTCTTGTTAATCATTGTTCATGTCCCAGAGTTAATGTAACCTGTACATAATCACTGTGATGTTATTGTCTAAGACAAGTCTTACAAGACTTGTTTCTAGTCCATCCTTCACCACAGACTGCTTGAAAGCTCCTCACAAGAATAAGTGGACTGATGGCAGCATTCTTCCCCAACTGGCCTTTCTCATCACTACTCGAACACTGGTCCTGCTGCTGTACGTGGGAGCTGGTTGAGGGTAAACCTGCAGCTTTGCTTCCTACATAACCAAGCTTCAAACATGAGTAAACTGGCTGCAAGCTGGTTTGGAACATCTTGACGGTCTGACTGGCGCTAGTGAAATGCAACTCCTTTCTTCTCACCTCCTGAAGATGCTGGGTGATCTCTGGTGCCAGTGTCTCCATGGAGGCTCTGGTTGCCAGGCAACTCGCTGCATTGACCACTGGGTTGGAGATTGACGGACGACTGTTCCCACCTGGGAGGTGTGCTCATTACACTGGAGCAAGAAGAGAAAAGTGTAAAGTGTTATACAGTTCACTCAGGGTAGTAAAACCCAGCCTGGAAACCCTCTCTTCAATCTACACTCAAAGGGGAGTCCCGACTCATGGCAACTGATCAAACATTGACAAGCCGAATAAAACAAAGAACGTTGCTCCAAACTCCACTGACAAATTATTTTCAGAAACTAAAATGACAACAGTCACACCCGATAACAAACAAACAGGAATCAGAGAGTACAAAATGACATAGGGAAAAGTGTGGAAACAGAGGCAGAACAACGTGTCCTTGAAACAGTGTGCTGGAAATATCCAGCAGGTCAGGCAATGTCTGTGCGAGGGAGACAAAGTTAATGATTCCAATTGTATAGGACTCCAACTGCTGAACATTTTGTCCTTGTTCAGGCTGGGCACTATCGTTGTGAATGAGCAAAACGTCCTCGTAAATAAATTCAACATCCACTTACAGTGCAGAGATTAAACTTGTACACAGCCTCCAACTGTGGTCTCGTGGTACCAGGCTTTGCAGAGATTTACAACTTTTTGTCCACTTTGAAAGTCTTGCCT
This sequence comes from Chiloscyllium plagiosum, assembly GCF_004010195.1. Lineage (NCBI taxonomy): Eukaryota > Metazoa > Chordata > Chondrichthyes > Orectolobiformes > Hemiscylliidae > Chiloscyllium > Chiloscyllium plagiosum. The sequence continues at coordinate 285,858 of NC_057751.1, forward strand.
CTGGCTGGAAATCTGTGACCAGACCAGGTCTTTGCCTGGAGGACTGCTCCAAATAAACCCCCAAATCCCTCTGCTCCCACACGGCTCGCAGATTGACAGATAACACCAGCATCAGCTGTCACTAGACTGCATTTATTCTTCAGAGCCCAATATTGTCAGGCCACTCTCGTTTCTAAAGAGCTATTCATTAACAAGACAGAGCCAACCATGCCTGCAAAGCTGTTCTGTATATTAATCACGTTGTCCGACACAGCAACAGCTATCTCCTGCATATTAATGAGTCTCTCCTGCATATTAATAAGTCTGTCTGCATTCCATTGAGTGACCTGCATGTTTCTTACTAAATTATGCACAATTCTTTCTTTCTCCAATTTGATCGGTGAAATTCTTTCTCAGTCTGCCCCTCCCTTTCTCTCTCCCTCCATTGAACACTGTCTGCCTCTCCCACTAATGCTTGTTCAATAACAGTTTGCATTCATCATTGCTTCTCAAATGGGTGGGTAGTAATTCAAAACCAGACCCCACCCAGTCAAATCCAGTTTTACCCAGTGATTCAGAGCCTCTACTAATAGGTGGTAACAGGCATCAAGTGGTGTGGCTAAGCTGATCAAATAGGCCTTCTCTGGAAGAAAAGCTGTCTTTGGGTTACAATGGATGTCTGATGGGAACAAGGATCAGACAGAAAACATGTTTCTTCCAGAAGATGTAAACCACAGGCTCAATTCCATGTTGGTATTGTGTCTTCCTTGCCCTACCTTAATTTCCGACCATATTTGGAATAATCTGATGCCAGTGGAGAAAAGAACCCCATTTGTGTTCAAACCTCATGTCACATCAGGGAGACCCAGTGAGGACAGTCCATTTCTTCCCAGCTCAATCTTGTTGATGCCTAGGCCCTCAATCCAACAAGGTGAACCTCCAATCTGGTTGAGTGAGATTCAGTACAGGCAATCAGGAAGTGACTGTTGTCTTATAATAACCAAGCCACTCAACGGCTGCAGATGTGACACCTGCCCAGATTAAGCCCGTTTGTGACTGCAGCCCCACACCAACATAGTCTAACTGCCCTCTAAAGTGCTCCAACGTAACATAGGATAAGATAAAGCTGATTGAAAGGCCCCCAACAGCACTGTTTCAAGGGACAGGATCATTCAAAGTTTGTGCGATGATTTGTAGCTCGGGTGCTCATTGTTGTGGTTCTGTTTGCCGAGCTGGGAATTTGTGTTGCAGACGTTTCATCCCCTGTCTAGGTGATATCCTCAGTGCTTGGGAGGTTCCTGTGAAGCGCTTCTGTGATGTTTCCTCCGGCATTTATAGTGATTTGTATCTGCCGCTTCCGGTTGTCATTTCCAGCTGTCCGTTGCAGTGGTCAGTCTGAGAGTGGCTGTTGGTTTGTGTGCTGTTATGAGTCCTAGTGGTCGCAGTAGTCTGGATGTCAGTTCAGAAATGTTTTTGATGTATAGTAGTGTAGCTAGTCCTTTGGGTTGTGGCATGACCTCATTCTGTTGTCTTTCCCTTAGGCATCTGTTGATGAAATTGCTGGGGTATCTGTTTTTGGCGAATACATTGTATAGGTGTTCTTCTTCCTCTTTTTGCAGTTCTGGTGTACTGCAGTGTGTTGTGGCCCTTTTGAACAGTGTCTTTTGTGTGTGTTGGGGTAGTTGCTTTCGTAGTTTAGGACTTGGTCTGTGTGTGTGGCTTTCCTGTATACCTTTGTGGTGAATTCTCCGTTCGCTGTTCCCTGTACCATCACATCTAGGAATGGGAGTTGGTTGTCCTTTTCTTCCTCTCGAGTGAATCGGATTCCTGTGAGTGTGGCGTTGATGATCCGGTGTGTGTTCTCTATTTCTGTGTTTTTAATGATTACAAAGATATCATCTACATATCTGACCCAGACATTGGGTTGAATTTGCGGTAAGACTGTTTGTTCTAACCTTTGCATTACTGCTTCTGCTATGAGTCCAGAGATGGGTGAACCCATGGGTGTGCCGTTGATTTGTTCATATATTTGGTTGTTGAATGTGAAGTGTGTTGTGAGGCACAGGACCAGTAGTTTGAGTATGCAGTCTTTGTTGATAGGTTCACCATCCTGTTGTCTGTTCTGTATGTCTAGCAGGTTGGCTATTGTTTCTCTGGTTAGGGTTTCGTCGATAGAGGTGAACAGTGCCATTACATCGAATGAGACCATGGTTTCTTCCTTGTCTATGTGTATATTTCTGATGATGCCCAAGAATTCCTGTGTTGACTGTATAGAGTGTCTGGATCCGCTGATCAGGTGTTTCAGTTTCTGCTGTAGTTCTTTAGCCAGTTTGTGTGATCGTGTCCCTGGTAGTGTTAGTATGGGTCTGAGTGGGATGTTTGGTTTGTGCACTTTAGGTAGTGCATAGAATCTGGGGGTGTTGTTGCTTTCAGGTTTCATTCTCTGTAGGTCAAACCTGGTTATCTGTCCGAATTCCTAGAGGCATGGCACTCATCCACAGATTCAATCAATAAGCAGATCGACCTGGACCCAATATACCGACCACTGCAACGGACAGCTGGAACTGACAACCGGAAGCAGCAGGTACAAATCACTATAAATGCCGGAGGAAACAACATAGAAGCGCTTCACAGGAGGCTCCCAAGCACTGAGGATGTCACCTAGACAGGGGACGAAACATCTGCAACACAAATTCCCAGCTCGGCGAACAGGACAGGATCATGTTATATCACACTTCTGCATTAGATAGTAGTACATATAACATCACACAGATGCTCTTGACAGTGATGTTCAGGTGAAAGAATGAGAAAAGGCCTTCTGTTCTGGCCTTATCGTGGAAGTGCTGAATGATGTTTGAAAACCTGATACAGTTATACAACACAGCAGCAGAAGCTAAGGCTTAGGGTTGGAGTCAAAGAAGTACAACAGGAGTTTTGAATGAAGGTCAGTGAGGTTTCAGAACATGACTCAGAACAAGGTCACGCTACAGTGGGGGAACAGGCTGGAAGGAACTTGCTGTGTTTGCCTCAGCACACAGAGGTTGCTAGTCTGTCTCCTGGATACATAGTGGATGTCCATACTCTGCTCCACCCAGATATAATTCATTGTAAACAACAAATTACTGTAGATGCTGAAATCTGCATTGAAAACAACAAATGCTTGAGATCACAGGATCCATGGAAAGAGAGCAAACTAATGTTTTCAGTCGAGATGACTCTTCATCAGAGCTGAACTCTGTAACCGTAACTCTCACGCCGGGTCACACTGTTGAATATTAACACAGGGTCTTGGCCCGCTGTTGGGGGGACAATGGAGGAAGCTCTTTCTGATGCAATGCCCACTCCTGATAGGTGCAGCTAGTCTGTATTCATTCACTCTCACTGTGCCCTCATGAACAACCAACTGGCAGCTTCCAAAACGGCCACGACAGGAGACCCTGACAAGACTAACTACAGACTTTGAGCTATTTTTAGCTTGACAAACTATCCATTTAGCAACAAGATTAAGTTTGCACTGAACCCCTGCAAAGGTGTCTGCAGAATAATTACTTTGTAAATTAGGAGCTGAGGAGGCAACTTGAATGTTATCTGAACTCTTGTCTGGACATTTTTACAAAACTGTTTGCAATGCTATAGAAATAGCAGCATGAGGAGGCCATTCAGTCCATTAATCCTGCTCTCTCATTCAATATTATCACAGGGCCAGGAGTTGGCCATTCAGTTCTTTGAACCTGTTCCACCATCAACAGGATCCTGCTGATCTGTGGCCTGACTCTGTGTACCTGTCTTTGACCCATATCCCTTAATACCTTTATTCATCTCAGATTTAAAATTAACAAATGATCCAGCATGGGCTGTCATTTATGAAGGAGCTTTCCAAGCGCCTACCGCCCTTTGTGTACAGAACCGTTTCTTCACATCTCTCCTGAACAGTCTGGCCCTCATTCTCAGAATATGCCTCTTCTTCCTAGAATCCCTCACCAATCTTGAAGACTTTGATCAGATTACTCCTTAACTTTCCACATTCGAGAGAAAACAGGTCTAATTTATGTATACTCTCTTCATAATGTAACCCTTGAAGTCCAGGTGTCATTACGATCATAAGACACAGGAACAGAAATGAGGCCACTCGGCCCATTGATAAGTTTCTCAATCCCATTCTCCCGCTTTCTTCAGGTAACCCTTGATCCCCTTGACAATCAAGAACCTATCTATCTCTGTCTAAAATATACAAAATGACTCAGCCTCCACAGCCTTCTGTGGCAGTGAATTCCATAGATTTCCCACTCTCTGGCGAAAGAGGTTTCTGCTCATCTCTGTTCCCTTTACTCTGAGGCCATACCCTCGGTCCGAGTAAACCTATGATGTACTCCCTCCATCGCCAAGAGATGGGGTGTAAAGTGTGGTGCCCAGATCTCCTCACAGCACTCCAAGTCAGGTCTAACCAGGGTTTTTTTTTATTAGATTACTTACAGTGTGGAAACAGGCCTTTCAGCCCAACAAGTCCACACTGACTTTCCGAAGAACAAACCACCTACACCCATTCCCGTACATTTATCCCTTCACTGAACACCATGGGCAATTTAGCCTGCACATTTTTGGACTGTGGGAGGAAACTGGAGCACCCGGGGAAAACCCACGCAGACACTGGGAAAATGGGAGAATGTGCAAACTCCACACAGACAGTTGCCTGAGGCGGGAATTGAACCCAGGTCTCTGGCACTGTGAGGCAGTAGTGCTAACCACTGTGCCACCGTGTCAGCCACTATCAACAGCTTAACTTTCTGCATCCTTGTACTTCAATACTCTCGATATAAAGGCCAGCATTATTTTCCAGAACTGTTCATTGCATTTTGAAGATCAATGCACCTGAACCACCAACAGTCATCGAGGTGGAGTGTCATACAGCATAAAAATAGATTCTTTACTCCAACCAGTCCACACCAACTATGTTTCCAAACCAAATTAGTCCCACTTGCCTACGTCTGGCCCCTTTCTTATTCATGTACTTATCTTTGGATATTCATTACATATAACCTCACACCTCCTGGAAAGCATTCCAATCTATCCGTTACCTGTCCAGAATGGATAATCTCATGCTTTCTGACAATGAAATCCGTCAGCCACAGTTTTGCTCATTCACCCAGTCTATCACTATCTCTTTGTGTTTGTTGGTTTTCTGTATACGCAGCTTTGTAGTTCTCCGTTGTCTGTTCTTTCGACTGTGACGTCCAGGATGCGAGTTTGTTGTCGCTTTCTTCCTCCTTGGTGAACTTTATGCCTGTGAGGGTGTTGGTGATGTATACAGAAAACTGACAAACACTGACCAAAAACTTAACTACACCAGCAACCATCCCAACACACACAAACGAAGCTGTATCAGAACACTATTCCAACGAGCCACATCACATGGCAGCACAGACGAATTTCAGAAAACAGAGAGAACCAACTATACAATGTATTCAAGAAGAACGGATACTCAAAAAATACGGTCCGCAGATTCCTCAAGAACAAACCACGACAAGCAGACCAAACACAGCCAGAAACCCTAACCACCTTACCATACATCAAAGAAGTTTCAGAAATGACAGCCAGACTACTAAGACCCCTTGGAATCCTAGTAGCACACAAACCCACCAACACTTTCAAACAAAAACTGACAAACTTAAAAGACCCAGTACATCCCATGGACAAAACCAACGTCGTCTACAAAATTCCATGCAAGGACTGCCAGAAACACTATGTAGGACAAACAGGAAGAAAGTTAGCCACCAGGATACACAAACACCAGCTAGCCACAAAAAGATACGACCCTCTCTCCCTCGTAGCCCTACACACGGAGGAAAAAGAACACCATTTCGACTGGGGCAACACATCTATCCTGGGACAGGCTAAGCAAAGACATGCCAGAGAATTCCTAGAGGCCTGGCACTCCAACCACAACGCCATAAACAAACACATAGATCTAGATACCATCTATCAACCTCTTAGAAAAGGAACAGGAAATGACATCACCACAAATCCCAGGAACCCCATCCAGGAGAAAGATATAATTAGAAAGCAGGAGACAACAGCTTCGCTTCACTTGGAGGTCGCCACTGATGATGTTATTTAGCCAGGTAATGAAATGTCTGGATATCAAACCTACAGCTCAGCGAGCAAACTTACACCCTAAATATTCATATATCCCACACACCCTCACTGTAACACATTCATATACCCCACACCCCCTCATTTTAACACTCTGAAATACCCCACACCCCTTACTGTGACACACTGATATACCCCACACCCTTCACTGTAACACATTCATATATCCCACACCCTCACTGTAACAGACTCATATATCCCACACTCTTCACTGTTACATTCTGAAATACCCCACACCCCTCACTGTAACACACTCATATACCCTACACCTCCTACTGCAAACACACTCATATATCCCACACCTCTCATTGTAACATACTGATATACCCCACACACACATATATTCCACACCTATCACTGTAACACTCTGATATATCCCACACCCTTCACTGTAACACACTGATATATCCCACACCCCTCAATCTAACACTTAGTCATACACTCAAGTTAAAGCAGATACGTAGTGTCACACAGTCTTTCTGTTGACCTGTTTTAGAACAACGTGTACTGTGGTTTCTGGTAAACCTAGTAGGCACTTTAATCTCAGGAAGTGGCTGGAAGAATTCCACCCGAAATACTGTCAATTACCAGTGATCCCCAGGTGTCGACTGACCTTATTTCCGTACCTACCCTGCCTTTCTGTGTCCACAGCTAACCAGTTCACACTCACCTGACACTAGCAGGCTGCCCTTGAAACTGCCGTCTTCCCGAGCTTTCCTGAAAGAAAGCAGACGGAGAAGTGTTGAAAGACCAAAGTCCGGAACTCAGAAGGAGACAGAGTGGAATGATCGGAATGGGGAATTCTTGGAAGCTGTCAGTTACTAACAGTTAGTCAACAAGTCAACACTGGGTCCTAAACTCCACCTGATATCATCCTTGGGTAGAAAAGCTGCCAGCAAATCAAACAATGTGTCTATATCTCACCCCGTCTGTCACTGTCCCTGTCACTGTCCTAGGAGGTTTGACGGGGGTGAGCAATACCTTGCCACTGAAGTAAGTGAGGATAGTTGTACAGCTGTTGTGTGGAATAGAGGGACAGGAATCTTTTGGCAGAGATGGTGTGAGGGCTCCGAATGCTGAGGGGACAGGGGGAAATTGAACAGGCATTTTGCCCAATTCACTGAAGGAATAAAACTGTTTTTATGAGGCACTTACAAAGTGATAGAGATTCTCATCAAACCTCTGAAGGTGCTTCACGGGAACAATACCAGGCAAGAATTGATAGTGAGGCAGAGAGATAGGGCAGGTGACCATGGTTCAAGATGTGTAGGTTTTCTGCTGTGCCTGAAGGAGAGGAGAGGAGAAGAAAGAGAGGCTGGAGAGGTCAGGAAGTAGTTCCAAAGGTGAGGCTCCAGGCTGAAGGCATACTGTTGTCTCAGGGAGTAAGGGTCTGAAAGGATTAATACTGAGGAGTGTCTTACACCTCACCCAGCTTGGTGGAATTGACTTAAGGGCAAAACAGCTTCTGCTTTGGAAGGAGTGAGAGGGAACAGCTCTGTACCAATGCCTATCATGTCAACGTAACTGCTGCTAGGAGGAATGAGTAGCCTCTTATTAACCACAAGAACCTGTTCTCATGAGAAAAGGTGCAGAAGAAATTTTACAAGGATGTTGCTGAGCCTGGAAGGTCTGAGTGAAAAGGAGAGGCTGGCTGGACTGGGGAATTTTTTTGTGAACTTCAGAAGCTGAGGGGTGACCTTGCAGAGGTTTATAAAATCAGGAGGAGCATAGATAAGGAGAACATCCATAATCTTTTTCCAAGGGTATGTGAGTCCAAAACCAGAGATATAGGTTTGAAGTGAGAGAGGCGAGATTTAAAAGGAACATGAGGGGCAATTTTTTCACACACAGGACAGTGCCTGTGCAGAATGAGCTGCCAGAGGAAGTGGTAAAGATGGGTACAATTAGAATATTTAAAATACATTTGGACAGGTACACGGATAAGTAAAGTTTAGAGGGATATGAACCAAATACAGGCAAGTGGGACAAGTTCAGTTTAGTATGCCTGGTCAGCATGGTCGAGTTGTACTGAAGGGTCTGTTTCCATGTTCTATGGCCTCACTGGAGCACAATGCATCAAGCAGGCCAGAGAGATTTGATGCAGAGAAAGAGCCTGCCCCCATGGTGAGGGATAGATCTGCTATAACTGCACATACAATACGTGTGTTAATCTCCATAAATCTATCATGGATGGAATGATTTACGTCAGGGAAGCATCGATTTGAGGAGTTCTGAGATCACAATAGAGTTCTGGATTTAGAACATCGGAAGCGATGCAGTGACTTGAAAATTGGCATGAAAATGTTGCTGCACGGCAGACAGCCTGTGACAGTCAGTGAGTTGAGAGAGTGAGGGCTGACCAGTTGTCAGTGTGAGTTGGGGTCCTGACTGGACGGTTCAGTATGAGCTGAAGTTTCTGCAGGGACAATGACCAGATGCCAGCGAGGAGTGTTTTGTGAGACAGAAAATGGATGAGCTGAAATCATGTTCAGGACCCAGTGCCAAGTTACTTGTTGTCTCAGGGATGTATGAGCAGGGAGATCTGTACCTGGCACTTCCCGCCTCTCTTTGCCAGCCGCAGCTTTAGGTTCTGTAGATCAGAATCCAACTCAGCTTCCAACTGGCTTAGCTCTTTCTCGAGTGAAGTCTGTAACAAATAAACAATAATCATTCCCTGACACAAAGCCACAATGTACCTTCAGTGCACAGACAGTCCTGTCTCTTTGCAACCCTTCTGCCTCTCCATTAATTGGCTTTACATCTGGGACTGGATTTCCCTCACTCTTGCTGAGATCTCCCCAGCCATCTCTCTCCATTTATCATTCTCATTTGTTTTGCTGGAAAAATAGTCACTCTCTATTCAGCCCCTTCATCCAAATCGGTGAGTTTGATTGTAGAAGGTTGAGGTCTCTTCACTGATCCCTGTGGCACTCTAACAGTTCAGGTTTGCCAACCCAAACATGATCCATTCACCTTAGATCTCAGTTTCCCTCTTGTGAACTGATCTTCTATCTAACAAGATATGTCATCCATTTCATCATGAGCTGTTAGTTTGTGTAGAAACCTCTGACAGGGCATTTCTCTACCTCTATCTCACTCTGAAGGAGAAAGTGAGGATTGCAGATGCTGTAGATCAGAGTCAAAATGTGTGGTGCTGGAAAGCCTCAGCCAGTCAGGCAGCATCCGAGGAGCAGGAGAGTCGGCTTTCTGAGCATAAGCTCCCATTCCTAATGAAAACTCTCCTGCTCCTCGGATGCTTCCTGACTGTCTGAGGCTTTCCAGCACCACACATTTTGACTCTATCTTGCTCCATCTTCCTGACCCTCTCATTTTATCTCTTTCATGCAAGTTGTTCCTTTCTTTCTCTACTTGCTTTTCTTTTTTGTAACTCAATCTGTACCACCATTTGTCTTTAACTCTTGCTCTATCTCTCCCTTCATATCTCTGTGCCATTTTCTATCTGTTAAGAGAATATTCTGACTCCTGCTGCAGTATGTGGGTTTGGATTTCAAGACTTCTTCTTTACCAACTTGTCCCTTCACTCTTTCTGGACAACTTTCAATGTGGGACAGAGAGGGTCAGACGTGACAAAGCAAGACCCAGGCACCAGTCACCTGATTCAAACCTTCGTTTGAGAATACAGCCATGAGCTGAGGGAGTCCCTTACCTCGATGGAGTTTGAGAGTCTCCTGGTTGAAGAATTCAGAGCAGATAATTCAGCCTAAAATATTGGAAATGGAGCACCATCAATGCAGGCAACAGCAAATACTGAGTGAACTCTCCCCTGCCCCAACATACGGTGACTCCCTTGATGCTAATCCAGAGCTCTCACACCGTCACTCAGTAACTCCTCGACCGGCCCCTCACAGCGCCCTGTGTTACTGACGGTATCCCCACTTAATCCCATTCCCTCACACTGTCACTCAGTAACCAGCTTGAAGAATCGTGTATAATTTGCAAAGAGCCACAACTTCTTGAACTCACAATGCTGATCTGAAGTTTCCAGTGGTCAGATCATCTCAGGTTAGGCAAAATATTTTGATTATTTGATCTGAGACAAACTGACCCAGATAAAAGGTTAACTTATGTCAGAGGCTTCCAGTTTTCACAAACACAGTCTGAAGTTCTGCAGAGTGAAAGAGCTGAGTTCACAGTCTGACACTGATCCTGTGTCCCTCTCCCAAGAGATAGGCACAGCCAAACAACATTGAGATAACAATTCCCACCAAACAACAGTGAGAGACAGAGGGAGATACAGAGACATAATCAAAGACAAAAAGAGAGACAGTCTAAAAACAGACAGGAAGGAGAGAAAGTAAAAAAAGAAAGTGAGACAACGGATTATGGAGAAAGGTGTGCAATAGGAGGGTCGGGAGATAATGTGGGAGAAAAAGTAGACTTGAGTGAGGAGTACTGAGGTGGAGGGAGAAAAAGGGAAATAGAGAGAGAAAGAGAGTGAGTTACAAAACTGCAGGCAGTTAACGTCTTCCTCAGTGTGGTCTTCTGGCTCATACTCCTGTGAAAGAGAGAGAGAGAGAGAGACAGGGGGAATAGCTAGTGGCAGAGTTAGATAGATAGGTAGATAGAAAGAGAGAGGGGAGATGAGATATGGAGAGGAACAAATAGAGATACACTGTGCCAGAAACAGAGAGGTGGAGCCAAAGAGGGAGGGAGAGTTGAGAACCAGAAAGTGACTGACCTGTTCTTCTGGCCCCTGCACTGTCCAGTCTCCTGGCTCATAGTTGAAGATGCTGTTGTGCTGAGCCTGCAGCCTCAGGCCTTCACTCTCCACTCCTCGGAGTTCCAACTCCTTCCTGCAGATCAGAAAGGAAATGCCAAATCAAGCGTTATGGTTGCTTAGGGAGATGAGAGCCAAGGCTGAGCATTTGTTGGAGAAACTCCACATTTCACAACATGTTGAGACTACAGTCTGTGGCTGAGCTGAACACAAACACATCGCTCACATTCCACAATCACTGTTTCATTGCTCAGTCACATAAAAGAAGGCAACATCTTCCTGCTGCCCTCTCTCTCTCTATTCTCGGCAGTTTCGCCTGCTGCCTGAAAGGGAACCTGGCCTCTTGCTCTCCCCCTCTGGGGTCTCCAGATGGGAAGAGGAGGAGGCCTTTCAGCCCCTCAAACTAGTCAGAGGCAAGCAGCAGAAAGTGGAAAGGGGAAAAGAGAGTGACAATGGGAAGGGAGAATCTGTGAATGGGGGGGGGAGTGCATGAGGGAAGAATGGGAGGCAGAGGAAATAAGGGGAGGAGTGTGAGCAGCGAGGGAGTGAAAGGACAGGGAGAGAGATGCAGTGGAGAGAGTGAGGAGGGGCAATTCTGGGGGGTGTTTGAGCCGTCTGGTCACAGTCTCCATTAGCAGGAGTATTCTGAATCTGGATCAGATTCCTGGATCGGGCTGTGTACTGTGGAAGGAATGCATGCAGCATTCCCTGCTGAGAGAAGGAGCACTCAGCCAGAATGGTTGCACTTAACAGCTGAATTTAACCCCTTCACTGGCTTCCCCACTGTGCATCTGAAAGTGGTAAACACCTCCCACTGTGGCCTCTTCAGGAATATTTATTCCACAACGGGACTATCAGAATGACAGCTGGTGTCATTTGAAAGGAATGAGTGTTTCCTCAAATGGACAGGCATTAACCCTTCTCAGTCCAGAACTCCAGCATCTTGCCTACCAATGACTGAGGGTGAAATCTGGCTGAAGGGCATCAGAATCTGGAATCTCCACGTTTGTCAAATGCTGGAGCTCATCTCTGCATTGGGACTCTCCTGAAACACAAAAGGCTGAAATAAAGATGTTGGAAATACAGCATAACATCTAGGAAACTCCTTACCCGGTGCCACCAGGTAAGACCATAAGAAATAGCAACAGAAGGAGGCCATTCAGCCCCTTAAGCTTGCTCTACCATTCAAATAGGATCATGGCTGATCGAACATTCCTCATATCCATTTTCCTGCCCTTTCCTCATAACGCTCAATTCGCTGACTTAGCAAGAATTGATTTATCTCCACCTTAAATGTACTCAAGGACTCTGCCTCCACAGCTCTGTGGCAAGCAGCTCCAAAGATTCACAAACCTCTGAGAGAAGAAACTCTTTGTTGTCTCAGTCTTACCTCAAAATACCCAAACAGGATTTACTTGTATTTGGAAAGGCAAGGACTGATTAGGGATAGTCAGCATGGCTTTGTGCGTGGGAAATCATGTTTCATGATCGTGATTGAGTTTTTTGAAGAATTAACAAAGAGGATTGATGAGGCCAGAGCAGTAGACGTGATCTATATGGACTTCAGTAAGATGTTCTACAAGGTTCCCCATGGGAGACTGGTTAGCAAGGCTCGTTTTCATGAAATACAGGGAGAACTAGCCATTTGGATACAGAACTGGCTCAAAGGTAGAAGACAGAGGGTGGTGGTGGAGGGTTGTTCTTCAGACTGGAGGCCTGTGACAAGTGGAGTGTCACAAGGATCAGTGCTGGGTTTGCTGCTTTTCGTCATTCATATGTAATGATTTTGATGTAATCATATGACGTCTAATTAGTATATTTGCAGATGACACCAAAATTGAAAGTTCATGGACAGTGAAGAAGATTACCTCAGAGTACAACAGGATCTTGATCAGATGGGCCAATGGGCTGAGGACTGGCAGATAGAATTTAATTTAGATAAATGTGAGGTGCTGCATTTTGGAAAAGCAAATCAGAGCAGCATTTATACATTTAATGGGAAAGACCTGGGGAATGTTGCTGAACAAAGATATCTTGGAGTGCAGGTTCATAGTTTCTTGAAAGTAGAGTTGCAGGTAGGTAGGATAGTGATGATAATGTTTGGTATGCTTTCCTTTATTAGTCAGAACATCGAGTAATGTTTGGTATGCTTTCCTTTATTAGTCAGAACATCGAGTATAGGAGTTGTGTGGTCATGTTGTGGCTGTACAGGACATTGGTTAGGCCGCTTTTGGAATATTGCTTGCAATTCTGGTCTCCTTCCTATCGGAAGGATGTTGTTAAACTTGAAAGGGTTCAGAAAAGGTTGATAAGGATGTTGGAGGATTTGAGCTACAGGGAGAGGCTGAATAGGCTGTGGCTGTTTTCTCTGGAGCGTCAGAGGCTGAGTGGTGACCTTATAGAGATTTATAAAATCATGAGGGGCATAAATAAGATAAATAGACAAAGTCTTTCTCTGGGGTGGGGGAGTCCGGAACTAGAGAGCATAGGTTTAGGGTAAGAGGGGAAAGATATAAAAGAGACCTACGGGGCAACTTTTTCCACACAGAGGGTGGTACGTGTATGGAAGTGGTGGAGGCTGGTACAAAGACAGCATTTAAAAAGCATCTGGATGAGTATATGAATAGGAAGGGTTTAGAGGGATATGGGTCATGTGCTGGCAGATTAGGTTAGGATTGGCAAGGATGGGTTGAACCAAAGGATCTGTTTCTGTGCTGTAGAGCTTTTGCTTTGTTTCACTGAAGAAGTGAGGCTGTCTGATGGTGACTGCAAAAGCTCAGTGACCAGTGAGAACACTGGGCACTGTGCCCCACTCTGGCGAGTCTCAAGGGGAACCATCAGCAACTGCATACCAGTTACATGTTATGGTGATGCCTGTTGATTCAGTATCAGATCACTACCTCAAAGACCTGAAATTCCCTCCCGAACAATACTGTGGCAGTACCTTTGCCACAAAGCCTGCAAGAACACAACTCGCAGCCTCTTTTACAAAGTGCAATAAGAAACTACAACATTCAGTCCATTCAGCCCATGTTGGAGTTTATCCCAATGTTATGGAGGCCAATTCCAGCTGCCCTGGTTTTTCAATGTTCTCAGCTTCATTCAGTTTCTAGCAGTTTATTCTGGGGTGAACAAATCGCTGTGGAATAAATTCTCACCCAGAACAAAGGAAATTGAACATGAGAACTCCACCAGAACTAAAAAGCCACACAAAAATCATGCAACTCATCACACACGAAGTGCACAAACATAGGAACACATGGAGACCATTCAGGCTCTCGTCGCTTCAGCCAGTGTGGCCCCTGTCACCCTGACTCCTCACAAACACAAGGAACAGACCACATAACCTCTTTGTTTCTTGATATCAATCTCCCAAAATGTCTCTCAATGTCAGTCTCGAAGACTGCGCCAAGATTGGTGAGTGGGCAATGGCTGTTCTTGAAGGTAAAAGTTAACGAGGAACTTACCGTTTGATTGGTCTGTTACATCATAGGCATCCAATTCATCATCTGTGAACAGACATTCATCGGATCAATCCGACACTTGATTGTGATTTCAGCAAAATAACACTTTGAAAAGGGAAGACTTATTCCTCCACTTTCACTTGATTCCCCTTTTCCCGGAATCCATTCCCTCCAGAATCCCCTACCCAGGAATCCATGGCTTGAGGAATCCACTCTATCCAGAAATACTGGTCACCAATGAAGAAGACTGAGTAAAATAAAAGCAAATATTACAGACACTTGGAAATTTGAAACAAACAGAGAGTATGCTGGAGAAACTCAGCAGGTTTAACAGCATCTGTGCAGAGAGAAACAGAGTGAATGATTTGAGTCCAGTATGACACTTCTTCAGAAACGAAGGCAAAAATCACATGATACCGGGTTATAGTCCAACAGATTTATTTGAAGGTGCAAGCTTTCGAATAAACCTGTTGGATTATAACCCAGTGTCATGTGATTGTTGACTTTGTCCACCCCAGTGTAACACTGGCATCTCCGCATCACATCTTTTTAAGAAGACACTTCCTTCTGAAGCTCCAGAGTGCATCTCAATGGGCAATTCAAGGTTGAAACTCTCTCCAGCCAAACAAGTAACAAAGCCCAGAGTCTAGAGTCAGGTATTCAATGGAGAAAAAAACCTTTGGGACTTTGCCTTTTCCAGCAGACACTGAGGCCCAGTCGGAGGCATTCTGGCCTCTGAGTTAGAAGGCTGTGAGTTTGAACCCCATTGCAGACCTTGGAAATGTCACACCAGGCTGGAATTCCCAGTGTCAGTGAGGGAGTACTGTGCTGATTGGATGAGCTGTAAGGCAGAACTCCCATTTTCCTTCATGGATGAATGTCACAGATCCCATGGCCAAAACTGGAACCAGGGCACTCTGCCTAACCTTTATTTCTGAACCAAGGTCAGGAAAACAAATGATTGGATCAGTCTTCAGAGCTACTTGCTGTGTGTCATTTCACTGTGAAGCACTTCAGGATGTTCTGAGATAAGGAAGGCTGTTGTCTAAATTGAGTCAATCTTTCAACTTCTGGACGACAGCTGCTCCCCCTGGCCATGTTCTGTGCCCCTTCTCTCATCTTCATCCTCCCCTCCTTACTCACACTCCTTGCCTCTTCACCCTGTCACTCCCAATTCCACCTCCTCCCTCCCTGCTTGGTCAGTTTCTCAGTTACCTGTGGGTCTGCTGTGAATCTGCTGAAACATCATCCTGTACCAATCCTTTGGCTTGTTTACACTCTGTTCAAAACACAAAACACAGCAAGAGTCAGACAGCAAGACCGAGAGAGAGAGAGAGAGAGAATGGGATGCACAGCTCCATCAAACGTGCAGCCTTTCACCCGAGTCCGTATCTCCCACATATCCGAGAATCCCTACAGTGTGGAAACAGGCCCTTCAGCCCAACAAGTCCACACAGACTCTCCGAATAGTAACCCACCCTGTAACATTCTCCTTTCCTATTACTCTACCTTTACCCCCCCTGACTAATGCACCTAACCTACACATCCCTGAACACCATGGGCAATTTAGCATGGCCAATTCACCTAACCTGCACATCTTTGGATTGTGGGAGGAAACTCACACGGACATGGGGAGAATGTGTAAACTCCACACAGACAGTTGCCCGAGGCCAGAATCGAATCTGGGTACCTGGCGCTGTGAGGCAGCAGTGCTAACCACTGAGACACCGTGCCGCCCCATCTTCATTATCTTTACCATATGGAGGGATCTTGGATTTTGTGAAAGACTTACAATCATGATTCACCTTTCATTCAGCATTACTAACAATGTTCAAAGCAAAAACAGGACCATTGTATTTGAATAGAAATCCACTGCAGATCCAAGTGGTTCAGGGTTTGCAGTCAGCAATGGTTGCAGAAATAGTCTTCTGCTCTCTCTCTGTACAGCTGTGAACTCACATAGGAGATTCCTCCAACAATGAATCAGGATAGGTTAGAGTTAAGCCTGAGGGCCTAAAACCCAGATTCTAGGTACTGGGAATGGGCAGACATCTGGAAATCGGGATTGTAAACGTGCCGTAATCCTAGAGTCTGGGATTCGGCACAGGCAGTAACTGGAAATCTGGTAAGTTTGGATTCAGTGTTTTGACTGCATTACTTCACACTGATTGCTGTAGTGAGCTTGTCCTTGACTTGCTGATGTTATCTGCTGAAAGTATGAACATCAATGAGGAAGGCAAAGTCACAGTGAGTCAAGAATATTTGGTCACAAAATTCTCACTCACTGATCTGGAAGCAATAGGCATTCCGACTTCATCCATCGGGCCAGCACCTTCGTACTTTATCCAGATCTTTTCCCGTCGACCTCTGGTTTTATCCTGAGCTGATCCAGCCTCCACTGCAAGAGGGTTTGGAAGAGCAAGCATTGAGCACAATAACTGCACAAACAGGGCAAACTGTACATAAACAGAGAAAAGCTCATTCTCCACATCAAACATTCCCAGAATCAGGGAGACCAGAGGGTTAGATACACAGTCAAGCTTCCTTGACACTGCCCCATCAAATGCTCCAGAGCAGGGACAGCCCAGGCTTAGTTACAGAATAAAGCTGCCTCTACGTTGTCGAAAGCATTAAGTTTTATGTCCTTCCCTTTGACATGTTAAATGATAACTTACCCCTGGCCTGATCGGTGGGTGCGACATCTAAACACGCCAAGTGTCCTTCACTTCCATTCATCTCCGGAACCTGGCAGAGACAGTGGAGGGACACAGTGAGAGAGAAGAGGGGGAGAGAGGTAAAACAGAGGGAAAAGACAGAGAAGAGGGACCAAAGAAGACAGAGGGGAGGAGATGGGAAAAGAGAGAGAATAGACCGGGTGGGAAGGGAGAGGAAACAGCGAATGAAATGCACAGTAGTGAGAACACGAAGAGCCACACAGTGAGACAACAAGATTGACAGAGAGAGAATAGAAGTAAGTGGGAAGGAGAAGGGGGAATGGGGAAGTGAGGATGATACACAAGCAGTAGGAAGTGAAACAAAACGATGTTTGAGAACACGTGAGCCAGACTCAGTGAAGAAGCAACAATGAATGAATACACGATCCTGACTTGTCCATCTATCTCCATACCCACAGGTGATTTGCCAGGACTCTGGTCCCAGCAGGATTCGGGTGGAGCCCATCCTACCGTAACAGTTCCCTCCTTCCCTACTGGTGCCAATGTCCCATAAATTCAAACCCAATACCCCCACACTGATCTTTACCTCTTGCCATGATCACAATGAATAAAAGGTCTGAATGGCTATCTTCTATGTTTCTAATTTTAGTAAAAGCTGAGGACACTGTATACTTTATCAATTGCTCTCTCCTCCTGTCCAATTACCTCTAAGGAATTATGCACCTATACATGCTCTGCTCCTGCAGCTTCTTTAGAGATGCACTCATTACTTTAGACTCTCAGCATTCCTCTTCCCGAAATCAATCACTTCATGCTTCTTTGCACTGAATTTCATCTACCATCAGTCTGCCCACTCCAGCACCTTGTCCATATCTTTCAAAGGTTCCCACAC
This sequence comes from Chiloscyllium plagiosum, assembly GCF_004010195.1. Lineage (NCBI taxonomy): Eukaryota > Metazoa > Chordata > Chondrichthyes > Orectolobiformes > Hemiscylliidae > Chiloscyllium > Chiloscyllium plagiosum. The sequence continues at coordinate 303,756 of NC_057751.1, forward strand.
TCTCTCCTTCACAGTTCACTAGGCACGAGGTTTCAAACTTGTGTGCGGTGCACCAAATTGACTCTGTAATAGCCACCAAGGGCAGCAAGGGTCCCAACATCAAATAAAAAGCTTATACCAGTCCAAACAACAATTGTTCACCACTCGTCTCAGTTTCCTAACACTCGGCTCATTTTGTATCCTTGCTGCAACTGTCCCTCTTTTTCCAGGAGTCAAACTTTTCTGCAGCTCTGTGACCCTGTGTGGGGACTGTCACTGGGATTCATTACCAGAGCTGGATTGCGTGGTTCAGTCCATCCATTGATGGCTGTTCCTGGAGAAACATGGAGCTCCATCTTCAGTTGATTCAAACGCTGCGAAGTGTCAAAGTCATTGGGTGTGGGAACACTGTCAGAGCTGGAGCAGGGAGGTGTCGCAGCTTCCATTGGTGATGGAATCCTCTTCTGGAAAGTTCCACCTGGTTGTTCAGCCAGCTGGACACTTGTGTGTTTGGAAACCAGGAAGATTTTGGGTTGACATACAGGCCCATCCTGAGAAAACAAGGCTCGTAAGTCAGATAAATGTTGATAAGGATCAGCAACCATGCCTGTATCGGAACCGATGGAAGGAACTTAACAATTGACGTATCAAGAACTGCTGACCTTGAATTGAGGCAATGCGACACATTCAGAGGGTTAGTAACTGAGGGAGTACTGCAGTGTTGAAGGGCCAGTACAGAGGGAACTGTGCACTTTTGGAAGGCCAGCACTGATTGCTGCACTGTTCTAGGACTGAATGGTCCATCTGTCAGTTTGTTGAAGGGTTCAGAAGAAGTTTAAATAGAAAGGAATCATCCTGTACATAGAGATCCCATGGGATTGTTTGGGATAGAGAGATTGCAAGGAATTGGGTGCCAGGGAGAACCCAGGAAAAGATGATGGCTGATCTGAAGAATGAAGGTCAGAGATCCCAGATTGGTTTGTAGACAGTGTGTGGGACAGTGGCATGATTAAAAGATGAGATAAATGAACAAGTTGTTCAGGTTGTGTTTTCATAGGCTGCCGATAGAATGTGATTGAGAAGGAATCGAGTTCCACAGGATGAGACATCGAAAGGAGACGTGGCAGAGAGTGCAAATTCCAACAGCTGGTAAATGACAGGAGGAAGAAGAGTTTGTTGATGGAACATCAAACCAATAATAGAGCAAAGTTCACAACACAGAATGAATCCAAAAGATAGAAAAAAGCTGCTGTACTGTCAGAGATCAAAGCTCTTTCCCAGGGACTAAGGTATACATGTGTACTGAGGAAACAGGTCAGTTAGAGATGCACATACGTGTCAAGAGATCTGGTCCATCGAGTGACAAACCTGTCGAAAAACTACAAAGTGTCAGGAACTCTTGAGAAACTACACAGTGTCAGTGTGGGGTGCATCCACGCACTCTCCAAGTTGTGAATTAAACAGCAAACACAGCACTTCCTGCACTCGGGAATCTGTGCCAGCAGATATCAACAGTCAATCTGGCTGGGACAGGAAGTGACAATATTCAACACTCAAACTGGAGGCAATGAACACAAAGTCTTCTGCCTGTCAGCATGAAGTAATAGTGGTTAATAGCTTCACAAGCCTCAGGAATAAGATACTACTACCTGTGACTCCATTCTGGAAGCTGTGGGGAACGTTTGCTTCAGTTCCATACCTTGGCTTTCTTTACGGATCTGTACAGAGAAACATTGAAAGGGTAAATAAGAAAACATAACAGCCAGTTGAGGGCCACACATTCCTTTCTCCAAACCCAGCACCAAGACATAAGGAATGACACAGACTACAAAAAACACAAGCACCCAGTAAAGGCATTCTCAGCATCCAGAAAGTCCCACTGTCCAGCCACTCTGCAAGTAGATAATTCCAAGATCACTCCAGCCCACATGGTCATTGAGTAAACAAGGCTGCTCATCAATACAACTGATGTTGTTCCCTGTAACACAATGTCTGGCTTCAGTGTCATGGTAACAGATGCTTCGGTGCCACACTGACTGACTTACTAGTGTCACACCAGAGCACACAACAGGAGCTGGATGCATGCAGGTGCTCCAATGTAAAGACTGCTCAGAGTGTCAGCGTTCCCTGTCTGCACACAGCCCATTAGCAGGCTATGAATCCACACAAAGCCAGCTCACACACACACACAAGACAACATAAATGTTGTGAGAGACATGCTGGGTCTTGCTGTTAGTCCAGTTAAGCACTAGAACCAGAATATATTTAGGAGCCTCAAAACAGGAGCAGAAGTGAACATCAAAACAGTCTACCAGCCCAGGTTTCTCACTCCCTATGATCAGGGAGTTAACAATGGATATGCTAGAAATCTCAGGACAGCAAACGGTCAGATAGCAATGTAACAGAGTGTAGGAAAATCCATCCCAATCACTTGCCCATGAGTGCACAGGAACACAGACACTGATCATAGGACCATAAGATATAAGAGCAGACATTAGGCCATTCAGCCCATCGGGTCTGCTTCACCATTTAATTAAGGCTGATAAGTTTTTCAACCCTGTTCTCCCACTTTCTCCCTGTAACCCTTGATCCCCTAGATTCTCAAGAACCTATATATCTCTGGCCTCTTACATATACTCAATGACCTGGCCTCCACAGCCTTCTGTGGCAATGAATTCCATAGATTCCCCACTCTCTGGCTGAAGAAGTTTCTCTGCATCTCCGATCTAAAAGCTCTTCCCCTTATTCGAAGGCTGTGTCCTCGGGTCCTAGTCTCTTCTACCACTGGAAACATCTTCCCAACGTCCACTTCGTCCAGGCCATTCAGTATTCTGTAGGTTTCAATTGGACGCCACCTCATCCTTCTTAACTCCATCGAGTATAGGTCCAGAGTCCTCAAACCTTCCTCATATGTCAAGCATTTCATTCCTGGAACTATTATTGTGAACCTTCTCTGAACACGCTCCTGTACTCTCACACACCCACACAGACAGACAGACATACACGGAGGCATTTAGGTCTATATGCACAGACAAACAGCACACCTGCGTATTCAAAGGTAGCAAGTATCACTCCACTATTTAAGAAGGAATGAGAGAGAAAACATGGAGCTACAGACTTGCTATCTTTCATCAGTCAGAGTGAAAATGTCAGAATCTATAAAAAAGGATGGTGCGAACAGGCAATTATACAACAATGATCAGGTTGATTGTCAGCATAGATTTGTGAATAGAAAATCATGTTTAATGAACTTAGAGGATTGGGACAGACTCAGTGAATGAGCAGAAACATGGCAGATGGAATATAACGAATGTGAAGTTACCCACTTTGGCTGCAGAGTGTAGATGTTGGACTCGGTGTCCTTATTAAGTCACTGAAGGCTAATAAGCAGGAACAGCAAATTATTAAAAAGATTAGATTAGATTACTTACAGTGTGGAAACAGGCCCTTCGGCCCAACAAGTCCACACCGCCCCGCCAAAGCGCAACCCACCCATACCCCTACATTTACCCCTTACCTAACACTACGGGCAATTTAGCATGGCCAATTCACCTGACCTGCACATCTTTGGACTGTGGGAGGAAACCGGAGCACCCGGAGGAAACCCATGCAGACACGGGGAGAACGTGCAAATTCCACACAGTCAGTCGCCTGAGGCGGGAATTGAACCCATGTCTCTGGCGCTGTGAGGCAGCAGTGCTGACCACTATGCCACCATGCCGCCCACCAAGAAGCCTATTAGAAAGTTGACTTTAATTCTGAGAGGATTTGAGGACAGCAGTGCTGAGGTCTTGCTTTAATTGGATATGAGCTTGGTTAGGCCACACCAGGAGTATTTTGTGCAGCTGGTTTCTTTACCTCAGGAAAATATTATTGCCAGCATGAGGTTTGGGACTAGCCAGATACCTTACAGTCTTATCCACTGATGGGCAGGCTACAATTGGAGATAGAGACTGGTAGTTTGGTCCAACAGTAAAGTGGCATTTTCAAACAGTCTGAGCTGACCTCCCATGGCCAGTAATATGAAGTGCATAATTTTGAATCCATTTCTGGTTCACCAGACTTATTCCCAGGATGGTGGAACTGTTCCATGAAGAGAGACTTGGTGGACAAAATGGATCTGTATTCTGTAGAGTTCTGAAGAACGCGAGCTGATCTCATTGAAAGTTACAAATACGCGAAGTGGTAATTACATAAGGTAGAGGCAACTCAGATGTTTCCTTGGTTGGGGGAATCTAGAACTAGGGGGACCATTTAAAACTAAGGGAAAACCATGTTGGGCTGAGATGAGGAGACATTATTTTACTCAGAGGGTTGTGACACTTTGGAATTCTCAACCTCAGAGGACTGTTGAGTATGTTTAACGCACAGATTGATAGGTTTCTGATTACCAATAGTGTTCAGAGCTATGTGGATGGGGGAGTAAAAGGCATGGAAGTTTGCAGTCTGTCACGAATTGAATGGTGGGGCAGACTGAATGGCCTATTCCTGGTCCTGTCCCCCCCAAAGATACCTTCTTTCCTGAAGAAGGGCTCATGCCCAAAACGTCGATTCTCCTACTCCTTGGATGCTGCCTGACCTGCTGCGCTTTTCCAGCAACACATTTTCAGCTCCCCCAAAGATACACATGCACTCTCTCCTCAGATTCTTTAGATTTTTCTGTCACTTTAATACCGGAACAGAAAAGTGTCCTTCAGTCACCATGGTGATAATCTATAGCCACAATAAACTGTGGTTATTGTGATTAATAAGTGGTAAGTGATTTCAGGAGCTGCGACCATTATCAGAAGGACCAGATTTGTTCAGTGCAAGCCCAGCCCAGTGTACACACTTGTCTGTTGAAATTCAAGGAAATATTGCCACTCAAAACCCAGAACTCATGATGAGTCATCAGAGATCACGAAAAGTATGAAATCAAAATGTGATCCTGATATTTTTGGGGCAATTCCACCACGGTTACTCTTTAAAGGACAAATCATCTTTGCAGATTACAATCATTTGAAAACAGGTCAGCCCTGTGGTGACCTTAATGAATAGAGTGAGCACTGAGGGGAACTGACAGAGACATTAAGATTTGTGGTGATTATGAGGATTGGGATGAACTACATCAGGACTGAGGTTATTTTTACTTTGCTGCACTGAAAGAATTTTATAACTAAATTACTTACTCAGTGCAATTATTGACTTTCTGACTGACTGAACATACAATTGAACATACAATTATCACTGACTGAACGTAGTAATAAATTCAGTTGCTGCCTCAATTTAATCATTAATCTCTTTCCAATTTCTTTGCAACAGGATTCGAAACATCCATTTACTGCTTGGTGAAAATCATAGAGTTATTCAGAGCAACTGGTGATGAATAAAGTGCTTCAGATGATAAATTAATAACCAAAATAGTGTTGAAATTGATTCAAATTATGCATTTCATATTACTGGCCAAAGGACATCAGCACAGATTATTTGAAAAGGTCACTTTATTACTGGGTAAAAACTAGGTAAAAACCCGAAACGTCGATTTTCCTGCTCCTCGAATGCTGCCTGAACTGCTGTACTTTTCCAGCACCACTCTACTTCACTTTATTACTGGACCAAACAACTTAGGCTCTATCTCCAATTGTAACCTGCCCATCTATGGATAAGACTGTAAGGTATCTGGCTTCCACTAAACTCCATGATACTCTTTGACGATGGCATATGATGCATACTGGAATAATAATTACAACAGAAGTCAGGAAGAACATCTCAATAGCAGGAGAGAGGCAAAAGTTTGTAATGAGGAAGGCTAAGAGGAAGAATGAGGAAAGGATGGCAGGCTACATTAAAACAAACATTAAAACATTTGGTGAACTTATTAATAGTGAAAGATTAGCAAAGGACACAGTGAGGGCCCATAAGGAACAAGCAGGGTAAGCTGCTTATTGAAACAAAGGATATGGCAGAGGTACATCATGAGTACTTTGCTTCTGTTTTTACCAAAGTAGAAAAGTGTAACAATGGCCCAGTTGACAATGTGTGTGTTGAGCAACTGAGCAATACAGTGATAGATAAAGAAGAGTTGCTAAAGAGGCTACCAGGACTCCAGGTAGAGATGTCGCCAGGCCCCGATGGACTGCATTATAGATTGCTGAGACAGAGGTGAGGGAGCGAGTAACAAAGCCGTTGACAGCAATTTTCCAGGCCACTCTGAACACAGGATTTGCCCCAGGGGACTGAGGATTGGAAATGTGACACTGTTGTTTCAGAAATGGTCAAAGGATATTCCAGACCCATCAGCTTGATCTCAGAGCGGGAAAACTCATCTAAGCCATAATATGGGATAAGATAAATATATGCTTGGAGAAAAATAAGTTACTACTCAACAGTCAATGTAGTTTTGTCAAGGGCAGGTCATATCTGACAAATTAATTTGAATTTTTGATGAGGTTACACAGATAGTGGATGAGGGCAATGCTGTGAATGTTGTACATTTGGACTTTCAGAAATTATTTGATACAGTGCCACAAGGCAGGTTGGTTAGCAAATTAGAAATGTTTGGGATTGATGGGGCCTTGGCAACATGGTTTAGAAGTTGGCTAAAAGATAGCGTAGGTATAGATGGATATTTTCCAGATTGGAGGCAGGTTGAAAGTGGTGTTCCCCATGGATTGGTGTTGGGATTCTTGCTTTTACTGATTTATGTAAATGATTTGGAGATGAGTGTTGAAGGCAAAATCTCTAAATGTTCAGAGGGAGGATAGTGAATTGTGAGGACGACACCGAGCGACTTCTGAGGAACACTGACAAGTTGGCCAAATGGTCTGACACCTGGCAAATGAAGGTTGAGAATGTGGTGCTGAAAAAGCACAGCAGGTCAGGGAGCATCCGAGGAGCAGGACAGTCTATGTTTCAGGCAAGAGCCCTTCATCAGGATGATACCTGATGAAGAGCTCTTGCCTGAAACGTTGATTCTCCTACTCCTCAGATGCTCACTGACCTGCTGTGTTTTTCCAGCAGCACACTCTCGACTCTGATCTCCAGTATCTGCAGTCCCCACTTTCTCCCACCTGGCAGATGAATTTCAATGCAGAGAAATGTGAAGTCATGCATTTTGGTAAAAGAAACATGAAGAGACAACACATGCTAATGGTACATCTCTGAGGGGAGTACAGGAACACAGGGAATCCACATGCATAATTCTGTGAAGGTGGCCAGGCAAGTTGAAACAGTTATCAAGAAGGTTTATTCAATCCTTGGGTTAATAAATAGAGGCATAGTGTATAAAAGCAAGGAAGTGATGCTACACCTCTTTAAAAAGAAACCAATGGTCAGCCCACATTTAGAGTATTGTGTTCAATTCTGGGCACCTTAGCAAAGGAAAGATGTTAAAGCCCTGGAGAGAATGCAAAGGAGATTGAATAGAATGATACCATGAATGAATGAGGGATTTTAGATACATTGAAAGATTAGAGACATTGGGCTTATTCTCCTTGGAGCAGAGAAGATTAAGATGAGACCTTACTGAGATATTCAAAATTGTGAACAATTTTGATAGGGTAAAGAAAGATATCCTGATTTCACTAGTTAGTAATAAGGGGTCACAATTTCAAGATTTTCAGCAAGAGAGCTAGGAGTGAGATGAGGAGAAACTTCTTGACTCAGAATTGTTAGGAATGCACTACCTGGGAGAGTGGTGGAGGCAGGTTCCATAGGAGGTTTCAAAGAGAGTTGGACACATATTTCAAAGTGATGAACTTAGAGAGCTACAGAGGTAGGGCTAGAGAACAGGACTCGCTGGGTCACTCTATTCAGAACGGGGTCAGACACAGTGAGCCAAATAGCCTCTTTCTGTACTGTAAAATTCTATGCTTCTTTGACTAATGGGTGAGGTCAGAGTGATTACCTTTGAAACCACGGCAGCATTTGGCTCATGTGGCACAAAAGAGCTTCAGCAAAACTGGAAATGAATGGGAAAGAGGGAAATGACTCTCCATTGGCTGGAGTCATATCTGACAGGAAGGAAGATGGTTGTGGTTGTTAGAGATGGCTGGGCCCAGGACTCTATCCTGAAGAACTCCTGCAGTGATGTCTTGGAGCTGAGATGACTGACTTTCAGACCTAAGAGTGCACTTGGGTTTCTATTTACATGGCAGAGTTAATAATGCAGATGAAATGGTTAATACTGTATATTGGAGATCTCTTCCTGCATTTCATGGGGTTATCTCAAAACTTCATACGGGTAATATTGTGATGCTGAATATTACAAGCTGAATACAAGCAGTGGTTAGCACTGCTGCCTCACAGCGCCAGAGACCCGGGTTCAATTCCCGCCTCAGGCGACTGACTGTGTGGAGTTCGCACATTCTCCCCGCGTCTGCGTGGGTTTCCTCCGGGTGCTCCGGTTTCGTCCCACAGTCCAAAGATGTGCAGGTCAGGTGAATTGGTCATGCTAAATTGCCTGTCGTGTTAGGTAAAGGGGTAAATGTAGGGGTCTGGGTGGGTTGCGCCTTGGCGGGTCGGTGTGGACTTGTTGGGCCGAAGGGCCTGTTTTCACATTGTAAGTAATCTAATCTAATCTAATCTGAATTGTGACTACTGCAGGTTTAATTTTGAATATTAGATGCTCAATATTGTGCATTTCACTATCAATGCTGTTCCCAAGTTTTATAAAAGTACAGTTATAAAGACTAATACAAGACTCCACTGTGGAGTTCCTGAGTGGCCAATACACAGAATTCAATATGTTATTGTATTAGATTCTGTTTCTCTCTGAGGCACACTCATTCCCCGAGCTGCCACTGCTTGGATCCGGCAATTGTGTATAGCTTTCCAAATGGCCAATATTACTCATTCTTTTCCATAACACTGAGCCAAACCACACACACATTTATTGCAAAGGGACTCTGCGAACTTGGAAGACAGAGAGGGCTGGGTTGATGCAGAACTATATACCAGTCTTCTCTCTGGATTAATTTCTCACAGTCAGGACACCACAGGAAAAACTTACAGTTCTGTCACACCTTTCACTTCATCTTGGAGAGCCTTAAGTAAGTAGGCAGTGAACAAAATAATTCACAAAGATTTTCACTTTTCTAACGGGCGGACACAACTGCCAATTAGTGCACAATAAGTTCCTAAAAACAGCATTGACAGAATGTGCCTGTACCATTTTTTATATCCCCACATGAGGCTTCAATTTAACAGCACTTTCTCAACACTGACTCTCTGACAGCACAGCACTCCTTCAGTACCGACCCTCCAACAGTGTGACACTCCGTCAGTAATGACCATCTGACAGTGCAGAAATTTCTCAATACTGACTTTAACAATGCAGCACTCCTTCAGTACTGATCCTCTGACAGTCCGGAACTCACTCAACATGGGGCTAGGACTGTCAGTCTTGCTCATTGTGCTGGAGTTTATCAAGAGGCACCTGAAGTTGCATCATTGTGGTGAAGAAGTGATTGGTTCTGATCATGATGCCTACTCTAGTTGAACCGCTGCCCCCTGTCTATATGCCACATTATGAGGTGCACAAGCCATTAAGTGTGAGGACACAGTTAACTGACCAGCACATCAAACAGCAATTTGGTTATTAGTTCAGCTCTGGTTACTGGTAGGAGAAAGTGAGGTCTGCAGATGCTGGAGATCAAAGTTGAAACTTTATTGCTGGAACAGCACAGCAGGTCAGGCAGCATCCAGGGAACAGGAGATTTGACGTTTCGGGCACAGGCCCTTCTTCAGGAATCCTGAAGAAGGGCCTGTGCCCGAAACGTCGAATCTCCTGTTCCCTTGATGCTGCCTGACCTGCTGTGCTGTTCCAGCAATAAAGTTTCAACTCTGGTTACTGGTACTCAGTTAACCAAACAACATCGTCAAACCACACGACTGAACAGCAACAAACCACACTGACCCATCGATGAGATTCAGCACTGGAACTCCCCCTGGATAATCAGGTTTATATAATAAAACTCACCAAGATTGGACTCCAGTCTGTAAATCACTGCCAAACTCTCTCTGTAGTCTTGCTACTGAAGGGTTAAAGGCAAGACTGCCAGTTCACTGAGCTGTGTGCGTCCATTCAAAGCTGTAGCTCAAGGGATCAGTGACTCACTGATCAGTTCCTGTGCCGCCCTCTGTGCTGTTCCTGGCACCAACTCTGTGAAACTTCGTAAAAGTAAAGTCCCTTCCTTTGTGGGAGAGAGAGCTGAGGCCAGCAGACGAGTTGGGTTGAAGGTACCTCCTCTTTCCCTCAGTTGTTCAATCAGTGGCACAGTTCTTGGCAGCTGGGGTAGTAGAAAGAGGGAGAATTGAGCAATGTAATTCAGGCAAAGTCTGTCGCTGCTTAATTAGCTTTATTGTTTCATGCTCACGTGAGCTGCATCAAGCTGGGGTTCTTAAAGAAAGAGCATTGGACTTAATATTTACACAGGCCTCACTACGCTGTGTTTGTGGCAAGAACCACGACTTGGAGATCCAAGATTCAGGTGTGGGTTGCTGAAGCAGCGAGGGAGGTGGGATGTTGGAGAGGGAGGAATGGAGAGTGTTGGGGAGAGAAAGGGCAGTGTGAGGTGTGTGATAGGGTATGGTCATGGGGTAGCAGAGTAGGGTGGCAAGGGATGCAGTTAGTGCGTAGGTGGGGATGGGTGAGACAATGATGACGATGAATTTGCTCTGATCAGAAACAACATTGAGCGAAGACAATAATGATCTGCGTTGGGGTCTTCACTCAAGCTCGAATACCCATTGATTTAGATGCTCAATGAAGCTAGCTATCTGAGCAAGGGACATGAAGAGTAGCTGTCAGAGCAGCATCATGGCAGAACACAATAATTTTCAACATAAGCGTGAATGAAGTAGACAGAGGCTCTCCCTTTCCTTCTGCAACTCCACTCACTGGTGTACTTAGTAAGCCACATCCAACAGAGTGTCAGCAATAGCTCATGTCACCCCAGAGTCTGAGTTCTGAGTACTCCCACTTAAGACACTAGAGCAAATACAGTCATGGACTCACAGAGATGTCGAGCAAGGAAGCAGACCCTTCAGACAACTTGTCCATGCCAACCAGACATCCTAAATTAATTTAGTCCCATTTTCCAGCACTTGGCCCATATCTCTCTGAACCCTTCATATTCATATACCTGTCCAGATGGCTTTTAAATGTTATCATTGTACCAGCCTCCGCCACTTCCTCTGGCAGCTCATTCCAAACATGCACCACCCTCTGCATTTAAAAGATGCCCCTTAGGCCCCTTTTAAATCCTTTCCCTCTCACCCTAAACCTATGCTCACTAACTCTGGACTCTCCCATTCCAGGGAAAAAATCTTGTCTATTTACCCTATCCACATTCTTTACGATTTTATACATCTCTGTAAGATCACACCTCAGCCTCCGATGCTCCAGGGAAAACAGCCCCAGCCTCTCCAGCCTCTCCTTAAAGCACAAACCCTCCATCCCTGGCAACATCCTTGTAAATCTTTGCTGAAAACTTTCAAGTTTGACAACAACATTCCTACAGGAGGGAAACCAGAATTGCACAGAATATCCCAAAAGTGGCCGAACCAATATCCTGTACGGCCGAAACATAACCTCCCAACTCCTGTATTCAATGCTCTGACAAGTAAAGGAAAGCATACCAAACATCATCTTCATTATCCAATCTGCCTATGAGCCGACTTTCAAGAAACTATGAACCCGCACTCCAAGGTCTCTTTGTTCAGTAACACTCCCCAGGACCTTACCATTAAGTGTATTAGTCCTGCCCTGATTTACCTTTCCAAAATGCAGTACCTCACATTTATCTAAATTAAACTCCATCTGCCACTCCTCAGCCCATTGGCCCATCTGATCAAGATCCCGTTGTACTCTGAGGTAACCTTCTTCGCTGTCCACTACACCTCCAATTTTAGTGTCATCTGCAAACTTACTAACTATGCCTCCTGAGTTCACACCCAAAGCAATTATATAAATGGCAAAAAAAATGCAATTTTTCCAAATTTTCACTTGATACAAAGCTAAATAGGAATGTGTGTAGTGAACAAGACGTAAAGTAGCGTCAGGAGAGTTTAGACAGGTCTAACAATTGGGCAAAAACATGGCAGATGGAATATAATGTTGAAAAATGTGACATTATCCACTTTGGTAGGAAGAACAGGTATGCAAAATATTTCTTAGTAGTGAGAGGCTAGAAAGTGTAGATGTTGGGACTAGGGTCCTTGTTGATAAGTCACTGAAGACTTAACAAATAGGAACAGCAAGTTATTAAGAAGCCTATTGGAATATTGCCTTCTATTCTAAGAGGATTTGAGAACAGGAATAGTGAGGTTTTGCTTCAATCAGATAAGAGCTTGGTTAGACCCCATCTGGATGCTGTGTGCAGTTTTGGTTTCCTTACCTCAGGTAAGATATTATTGCCAGCGAGGGAGTGAACAAAGGTTCACCCAGACTTATTCCTGGGATGGTGGAACTATGCTGTGAAGACAGACTGGTTAAACTGGGTCTGTATTCTCAGGGGTTTTGACGAAAGAGAGCTGATCTCATTGAAACTTTGGGTATACTAAAAGGGATAGACAGGTAGATGCAGGTAAGATGTTTCAACTGGTTTGGGAGTATAGAGCCAGGGGACACAATTTAAATAAAGAGGGGTACTACTTCAGTCCAAGGAGAATTTTTTTCACTCAACGGTGCTGAATCTTTGGAATTCTGTACCATGGAGGGCTGTGGAATCTCATTCCTTGAACATATATAAATACATTTCTGATTGTCAATGGCATGCAGAGTTATAGAGAGTGTGATTAATAGGCATTTAAGTATTTAATCAGCCATGATCATCTTTAATATTACAATAGATACAATGAGCTGAATGGCCTAATTCTGTTCAAACATTCCTGTCTACGTTGACGCATGTCAGTACTGAGAGAGTGCTGCATTGTTGTCAGGTCAATACTGAGAGAGTGCTGCACTTCAGATGTAATTTTTTGTCACATGAGGCATTTAACACCACACTGTGAACTCTCTGAGGTTGACGTAAAAGATTGTATGGTGTAGTATGAAGATCAGGATCACTCTCCATGGTGTCCTAGCAAATTCTTATCCCTGAAGCAACACCACGAAAGACAATCCCTAGTTATTATATCCTTGCTGCTTTCTGTCATCATTATATTTCCTGCATTCTGACACTGACTGCAATCTGTTAATACCTATTCAAAACTCTTGTTCAGGGAAATGCACTTTGTTCTTTCAGAAAAAGTTAACCATTTCAACTGGAATGTCCCACTGCTGTGTGTAAGCTGCCTCCAAAGGAAATTTTTTAATAGAAATTTTCTACCCAACATGTACAGGAACATTACAACACACTTCTGAAGCAGGTGGGACTTGAATCCAGTCTTTTGGGACATGTAAGGAAACTGTCACTGCACCACATGAGCTCTAGAAAGTTTACTTCTGTACTGAGGCCAGTTAAGGCCATCTTCACCAATGCAGTTTACAAATCCGCCTCATCACGATTGTAATTGTCTTACTGCCAACAATGGCCAAGCTATCCAGTTCCCATTTGGTTCACTTTGTAGATTCCGCACAGATCCAGAAAGGCTGTGAACTGCTGATCATCCCTTGCCAAATTCCTACCCAGAAACAAAGCAATAAAGTCTGTATTCACCAATCGGGCAACAGTGCCTCTGACCCTCTTATACAAAACAAGTCAGAAATTATGTCGAAGAAAACTGGGACAAGAGTGAAATAGACACCTTGGAGTGTGCACACAGACACACAAAAAAAAGCATGCAAACACAAACAGACACATGTACAACTGACATAGGTGAAGAAACACAACAATGAACAGATATTCACACCAATATGAAACACAGACAGATAAATCCTCGGCGTAAACATAAGATTACGCACATGTAAACGTTCACCCGTTCACATACACGTGTGTGTGCACACAATAACACAGTCAAGTATGCTTGCACAGAAAATCAAACACACAAATACATTGGAAAGTACACGCATACATACAAACACTCAAAATCAAATCCAGGAACATGCTCCTGAAGCACAGATACAAAGATCTATAACATGCAGATACAAAGATCTATAACATCTACATTCACAAATGGACACAATGTTCACCATGTTCACCTACATAATGAAACACATGATCAAACTTACACAAATCTGCTTAAACAGTAGGAAAGTCACAGCCACTGAGAGAGGCTCACTGGCACTGAGACACACTTTCAGATATGTTAATACTGCAACACAAAGTGAAAACCAACTCCAAAACAGACAGACACCAAGACACATATTGACACACTCACAGACACTGTGACACAGACCGTAACATACACTGACACACTCTCAGACACTGCAATACAGATTGGAAAAGAGACTGATACGCTTTCAGACAGACAGATAGTGATACAGACTGTAACACAAACTGACACATTGTCAAAAGAAAGATACTGATACAATCTCAGGCACTGTGATACAGACTGTAACACACACTGACACAGACAGATAAAGTGATGTAGACAGTAACACACACTGACACAGTCTCAGACAAACTGATACAAAGTTGTACACACCCAGAGTCATTCTATTCTGATCACACACAGTTTGTTCATGAGTCTCTCAGAAACAGATTAGAAGCAGCACATTGGTGGCTTCTGACAAAAACTGTTTATTCCAAACCAGCTGTGGGAATGAGAAAGACATTTCAGCTGCGCCAAGAATCTAGCTTAAAAATTGACTTACTGTTGCTCTGGCTGCGTTTCAGATGAGCTGCACTATGGTCGCTGACTGGCTGATTCTGCCTCCCTCGCTTCACCAGCTGGTCTAAAGTCCTCTTCTCAAGTTCGGCTTTTGATTGTAACTATTTCCTGTCACTCGTGAAGGACAGTGAGTTTGCTTGTGTGTGAGTGGAAGTTGAGTGTGTAAAACATTTTCATTTGCAGCAATGAGCGAGAGCAGAGAGGCTCGGCAGATTATTTACATGGAATCTGGCCCACGTTCAGAGCAACGAACTGGACATTAACTCACACAGTGCCTCTCAGAACCCTGCTGACAGAGACTGCTACTTCTGATTCTCCTGGGTAGGCTGCTTCGGGACTGGCTTAGGGTTCAGCCAGACTGTACCCACTGCATGGATATCTTCATTCACTGTCAGAGTCAGCACCAATAGCATAAGTCAGTCTATTGCTCCACATATACATGGCATCATTTTCCATTAAAGTCAATCACAGCTGACTTAATTTCTCCTTTCCAAATGCATGGACTGGTGACACAGGAGAAGGATTTCTACATTCGCCTGCAACTTCTTCATTTGGCATCACTTCACTCAACACAGAGGGCCAGCCTTTGGATTTACCATTCTGCGACTATAGCCCCACACTAAGGAAAACAAACCCACCGCAACCCCTCTCTGTCCCACACTGGGCAGTGACCATGCCCCTCTCCTCGCCACACACTGGGCAGCGCCTGCTGCCTGATACAGTCCCATTTTAAACACGCCACTTACCCATTGGATCCAAGGACTTTCACTGGTCTGGGTTGGTTCAGAAAATAGCTAAGCTCAAATAGAGAAATCACCCAGAACACAAACAAGAGTTGGTTCTTTTAAGCGATAGGGTTTAAAAATTAATCCTGACTGGTGGATTGGGACCTGGGAATGAAGCATAAATTGGTGAAACTTTGGTAAGTTGGAGGAGTGGTTGGATAGGTGGCAATGAGAAAGTATGAGGTGATGCACTTCGATTAGCAGTAAATAAAGCACACAGTGTTCTCAGCTTTAGTGATGGGGCATCGAATACAAGAGCAAGGAGGTGATGGCGAGCTTGTATAGACACTTGTTAGACCTCAGCTGGCGTAATGTGAACACTTTTACGTGTCACATTAGAGGAAAGATGTGAATGAATGGAGAGAGCACAGAAGGGATTTAACAAGAGTGGTTCCAGGAATGAGAAACTTCAGGCACGAGGATAGGTTGAAAATACTGGGACTTTTCGCCTTGGAGAGAAGAATGTTGAGAAGGGATTTGACAGAGATTTTCAAAATCATGAGTGGGGCTGGACACAGAACATAGAGAAACTGTTTCCGTTTATAAAAGTATCAAGAACAAGAGGGCATTGTTTATGATGAGTATAGTTTAATGTTTATTGGTCAGTACATACACAGTGGGTTGAAGAGCCTATTTCTATGCTGTATGACTCTATAACGTGTCATACAGCCTGCACGGGAAGACCAATTCTGGATATGGTGACATGTAATGAGGCAGTTTTGATTCGGGAGCTGAAGGTGAAGAAATCCCTCGGGAACAGTGACCATAATATGATAGAATTCACTCTGCAGTTTGAGAGGAATGCAGAAAAAAAAAGTTCAGTTCTGTGTAAGAGCACTTCTGGGTAGAAAAGAAATCTCAGAATGAGCAATAAATCAGGAAGTGGAACGGAGGGAGGGACTCAGGAAAATCACAATCATCACAGAAGTGACATTGAGTAAATATTTGCAAATGTGGGCTGACAAGTGCCTGGAACCTGGTGAACTTTATCTCGGGTCTTCGAAGTATTTAGTGAGATAGTTGGCATATTGGTTTCAGTTTCCCAAGATGCCCTAAGTTTTGGCAGGAATCCATTCGTTTCTTGGATAGCAAATGTAAAACCTTTGTTTAAAAAAGAGATGGAGACAGAAGACAAGAAACTAGAGGCTGGTTAGTTCAACATCTGTCACAAAGCAATGTCAGAAGCTATCGTTAAAAATATTATTGCGGCGCACTATGAAAATTTCAAGGTAATCAGGCAGAATTAATTGCGTCAAGAAAGAAAAGTCATTTTTAAACAATCTATTGGAGTTCTTTGAGGAAAAAAAACACAGGCTGCAGATAAAGGGGAACTGGTGGACATATTGTACTGTCACTTCTGGAAAACATTTGATAAAGTGTTTGTTATTCAAAGTTATTGAGGAAAATAAAAGCTCCTGCTTTATGGAGTACGGATAGAAGCTTGGCTGGCTAACAGGAAAGAGAAAGCAGATGTAAATAGGTCTTATTCAAATTGGCAAGATACAACAAGTGGTATACCACAAGGATTGGTGCTGGGACCTCATGTGTTTGCAGGGTTGGAAGGTACAGTTGCCAAATTTGCTGATGACATCAAGAGATGTTGTAAATAAGTTGGAGAATGAAAAAAGGAGACTGTAGAGGGACGTCGATAAGTTAAGTGAGTGGGCAGAGATCTTGTAAATGGAACACAATGTGGAAGAATGTGAAAGTGTCATTTTTAGAGTCATAGAGTAATACAGCACAGAAACGGACCCTACAGTCCAACTCATCTGCATCGACCAGACAACCCAATTGGACCTAGACCCATGTGCCAATATTTGACCAATTTCCATTTAAACCCTTCTTAATCATACGCCCATCTAAAGTCTTTGAAATGTTGGGCTTGTATCAGCGTCCACCATTTCCTCTGGCAGCTCATTCCGTACATGCACCACCCTCTGTATCAAAAAGTTATCCCTTGAGTCCTTTTTAAATCTTTACCCTCACACCTCTAGTTTTGGACTTCCCCACCCAAGGAAAAAGACCTTGGCTATTCACCTTATCAATGCCCCTCATGATTTTATTAACCTCTCTAAGGTCACCCCATAGTCTCTGACACTCCAGGGATAAAAGCCCCAGCATATTCAGCCTGTCCCAATAGCTCAAACCCTCCAGCCACTGCAACATCCTTGTAAATCTTTTCTGCACCCTCTCAAGCTTAATAACATACTTCCTATAGAAGGGTAACCAGAACTGAACACAGTATTCCAAAAGTGGCCTCAACAATGTACCTGCCTTAGCACCCATTTCACTTTCAAAACCAAAACCGCCAGACAAACCAACGGAACACTCATGGGATCTCTGATATCAGGGTTCTTAGCAGAGGCAGTAATGCAGACATTCGAGCAAACAGCTCCGCCAACCATTCAACCCAAACTTTGGGTCCGCTACATGGATGACACCTTTGTCATCACTGAATGAAACAAATTAGAGGAAACCTTCAAGGCCATCAATGACACCCCTACTGGCATAAAATTCACTGAAGAGGAGGAATACAACAACAACAAACTGCCATTCCTAGACGTCGCATTAGAGCAAACAGTCAATGGGGAACTTCAACCCTGTGTCTCCAGGAAAACAACACATACTGACCAAATACTGAACTACAGAAGCAATCAGCCCAACACCCACAAATGAAGCTGCATTAGGACACTATTTCAATGAGCCACCACACACTGCAGCACAGAGGAACTATGAAGAGCAGAGGAAAATCACCTATACTGCGTATTCAAAAAGAATAGGTACCCAATGAACACAGTCCACCGATTTCTCATCAACAAACTCAAACGTGCAGACAAAATGGTCCAGAAACCCAAGCCACTCTCCCCTACATCAAAGACATCTTGGAAATGACTGCCAGACTACTCTGACCTCTTGGCGTCATGGTAGCCCACAAACTCACCAGCACACTAAAACAGCAGTGAAATTAACATTAAAGACCCTCTGCAGACAACAAGCCAAACTACTGCCATTTACAAAATGCCTTGCAAGGACTGTAACAAACATTACATTGGACAAACAGGCAGAAAACTGGCTACCAGGATACATGAAGATCAACTTGCCACAAAAAGACGTGACCCATTGTCACTAATATCCTTACATACAGATGAGGAAGGACACCACTTCGACTGGGACAACGCATCCATCCTCGGACAAGCTAAAGAGAGACACGCACGAGAATTCCTAGAAGCATGGCATTCCAACCGGAACTCTCTCAACAAACACAGTGACTTGGATCCCATTTACCACCCCCTGAGAAAAAAAACAGGAAATGATATCACCATAGGAAATTATGTCACCACAGGAAATTACATCACCAATCCAAGGAACCCTAAACACATAAATATAAAGTGGGTCACTAACAATAGTGCTTCACCAGAGGCTCACTGATGATGTTACCTAGTATGGTTACAAAATATCCGAAAACGAATCTTCCAGCTCAACAAGCAAACTTACATCCAGAATCTCAACCTGAGTTACAAATCTTCTCAAAAATGTGCTAATGCCCTGTACAGCCACAACATGACATCCCAACTCCTATACTCAGTGTTATGACCAATGAAGGCAAGTGTGCCAAACACCTTCTTCACCTGTCTATCTGCAACTCCATTTTCAAGGAACTATGAACCTGCACCCCTACGTCTCTATTCAGCAACACTCTGCAGGGGCCTACTATTAACTGTATAAATCCTGCTCTGGTTTACCTTAGCAAAATGGAAAACCTCACATTTATCTAAATTAAACTCTATCTGCCACTCCTTGGCCCACTGGTCCATCTGATTATGGACCTGTTGTACTCTGAGTTAATCGTTTTCACTATCCATTACAGCACCTATTTTGGTGTCATCTGCAAACTTACTAATAATACTTCTTATATTCACATTCAAATCATTTATAAAATGATCCTTGTGGCACAGCACTGGTCACAGGCCTCCAGTCTGAAAAACAACCCTCCACCACCACCCTCTGTCTCCTATCCTCAAGCCAATTTTGAATCCGATTGGTTGCTCTCCCTGGATCTCACGTGATCTAACGTTACTAACCAGTCTACCATGTGGAATCTTGTTGAATGCTTTGCCGACAATGTTGACTGCTCTGTCTTCATTAATCTTCTTTGTCACCTCTTCAAAAACTCAATCCAGTTCGTGAGACATGATTTCACATGCACAAAGCAATGCTGATTATCTCTAATGAGTTCTTGTGTTTCCAAATGTATGTTAATCTGATCCCTTAGAATCCCCTCCAACAATTTACCCACCACAGACGTAAGGCTCGCCGATCTGGCTTTTAATTAGATTTCCTACTGTGCCACCCTGCTGCCCCAAGTTTTCCTTGTAGCCTTTCTTAAATATTGGCACCACACCAGCCAAACTTATCTTCCAGCACCTCATCTGTGGCTATCAATGATACAAATATCTCAGCAAGGGGGCCAGCAATTTCTTTCCTAGCTTCCCACAAAGTTCTGTGAAATACATGATCAAATCCTGGGGACTTATCTACCTTTATGTGTTTTAAGACCTCGAGCACCTCCTCTTCTGTAACATGAACTCTTTTCAAGGCATCACTATTTAGCAAAAGCATAAAAGCATATTATCGAAAAGGTCAGGGATTGCAGAGCTCTGAGATGCAGAGGGACCTGGGTGTCGTTATGCATGAATTGCAGAAGGTTATTATGCAGGTACAGCAAGTAATCAGGAATGCTAATAGTCACCATTTACTGTGAGGGGAATTGCTTCAGTTACACAGGGCTTTGGTGAGAATACAACTGGAGTACTGCTATTTAATTATGAAGAATATAAAAATTTGGGAAGCTATTCGGAGTAGGTCTAACAGACTATTACCTGGAACGGGTAGGTTATACGAGGAAAGGTTGGAGAGACTCAGCAGGCACAGTTTAGAACAGCAACTGGGGACTTCAGTGAAAAATACAAGATCCTGAGGAGTTTTGACCAGGTGGACATGGAAAGGATGTTTCGACTTGTGGGAGAATCTAAAACTAGGGATCAAAGTTTAAAAATAATGGGTCACCCATTTCAGACTGAGAGCAGGAGAAAAGTCTTTCTCACAGAGGGTCATGTCGTTCTCTTCTTCAAAAGACACAGCATGGATAGTCTTTGAGTATTTTTAAGGCAGAGATGGGTAGATTCTTGGGTTGAAAGGTTACTGGGATAAGTGATAATGTGAAGTAATCAGATCAGCCATGATCTTACAAAATGGCAAACTGGCTTGAGGGGTTGAGTGGCCTCCACCTTCTACTCCTTGGTCAAATGTATGTGTGTGTGCAACTCTCTGTGGAGCAATCCTATCTATGCCATTCCCCTGCTCTATCCCTGTATTCCTGTCAATCTTCTTGCTTCAACTTCCTTTTGAAATCACTGATCATCTCTACTTCCAGCACTTTCAGTAGAGCAACTTCAAGGTGGTGAGCAGACACGGTAGAACCAAGCTCTTCCTCACATTCCCCATGCATGTCAGGCCAAAAAGCTTGCAGTAACCCATTTAATTAGATAGGAAATTGGAGCAGGATAGGCCAATCAACCCTTTGAGCCTTCTCCACCATTTAATATGATCATGGCTGATTGTCCAACTCAGTATCCTGTTTCTTTTAGCCCTCAGAACTATATCTAACTGCTTCTTGAAAACATTCAATGTTTGGTCCTTGACCATTTCCTGTGGCAGAGATTTATGCAGACTCACCATTCTCTGGGTGAAAAGGGACATTTGGAAAGGGTGTTTGGAACAATGACCAAAATGAAGGGTCATTAGATAGAGATTCAGTCTTCCCAATTTCTATCTGAAGGACACTTGTGCTCATTCAGGACTGGACTTTGGAGAAATCACCATGGCAATTTAGAAATGTGGAGGAATAGAGAGAGCTTGAGGTGAGGAGGAGCTGGGTCTCATCAGTGTATGTGTCAAAAACTAATGCTTTGTTGATGTTGCTGAGGTAATGTGTAGATGGGAAAAAGAAGGTAGCCAAGTACAGGTTCTTAGGATCACCAGAGAGCACAGAGCAGGTGCAGGAAGAGAAACCACTGCAAGTGGCCCTATGGCTATGATGTGACAGAGGAGAATGGAACTATGTGAATGTACTCCCAAGTAGTTTACCTGACAGTGGAGCAGTTTCAGAGGAGGATGGTGGACGACTGAATAGAGCATCTGCACAGCAAACTTTGTATTAACAGCAAGGAAATGGAAAGGAAGCAGGTTTGGAAGGAGGCTGAGATGCCACTCAATGGGAATAAGTAGGTAAATGAGTTGAACATGGGAGCATTTGGGATTAAGGAAGTATAATGTGGTAGACAGAAATGGAAAAGCAAAATCACAGGAAACAAAACTAACATTTATGTGTATTAATAGACACAGAAATGTTGCAAGATTGGGGAACTGGTGTCATTGGTTAAAACAGAAAACGATGACTTCATCCCAACAGACTGGAGTTTGACAATGTTGGCAACAACTGGAAACCTTTGATCGTTAAAAGGCAAAGGAGGAGTCACAGTGTGAAACACAACTCTCTTGATTCACTAACAGTAAAAGCTGCCAAACCTCAGTAGGTAGTGCTTCCATCCAGTCAAGGATAGTTCAGACATCACTCTGGACACTGTCCCATATAGTCCAGGCTGACACTGCGAGTTCACCACTGAGGAGGTGTGCCACTGTCACAGAGATATCTATAAAATCTGACAATGAAAAAGTTACATCTGCCCTCTTCACTCCGGTAAATGTAAAATATCACATTACATTATTTTCAAGAGCAGGGGAATTCTCCCTGGAGTCCGAAGGTCAATGTCTTTCCCTCGTCCACTATGACTCAAATAGATAATCTGATCACAATCACATTTCTATTTGTGGGAGGTGGCTGTGCCTGAGGTGTCAGCTGCTGTCTTACATCTCAACAATGGTTACTCAAAATGAACTTTATTAGCAGTAAAGTGTTATCAGACTTCTCGAGATCACAAAGAAGCATAGTATAAACGCAAGTTTTTTTGCAGCTCCTGTCCTAGGGAAGGGTCAGCTCCAGACCCGTAATAAAATAAAACAGGAACTGCGGATGCTTGAGATCTGAAACAAAAACAGAAAATGCTGGAGAAACTCAGCAGGTCTGGCGGCATTTAAAGAGTCACCAGACTCAAAATGTTAACTTAGCTTTCTTCCCACAGATGCTGCCAGACATGCTGAATTTCTCCAGCAATTTCTGATTTTGTTCCTGAAACCTGTTTTCTGTCTTCTGCATATTGCAGTATCTCAGCCGTTGAAGACAGTATTTACCTCCCTGCCCACAACAATGTACATCCAAACATACAGCTGAAGTGCGCTATTTGACCCTTTGAGCATGTTCTGTCTTTCACTAAGAGATTTGTTAACATTCCAAATTCTATCCGAACACATATTGAAGAGGCTGTTTTCCTTGGAGTGGAGAAGGTGAAGAGATTTGAGTGAAAGTTCCAAAACGATGTGGGGACTAGACAGTGTCGATAGGAAGAAACTGTGCGAAAGAAACAGAAGCGATGTGAGAAAACGCTTTCACAAAGCAAGTAGTTTGGATTTGGAATGCAGTGTGATGGAGACAGGCTAAACTGATACATTGATGAAGATATTGAAATATTATTTGAAAAACAGTATTCAGGATAATTGGTTTTGGCTGACACTGAGTCATGATGTTCATTCAGACAGCCAGAACAGATATGATGGGCCAAATGGCCTCTTTTTGTGCTGCAACTTCTCTCTAGTTCTATCGAATGCCTGACTGTCATTTTCCAGTCCTCACTGGATATGAAGAGTTGTGTCAGAAGACTGGACTGCTGCTAATGGTGTATCATCGATTAAAAATGGAGCAAAGGGTAGACAAATAATTAGAGGCCAGTGAGTGTAACCTCAGTAGTGAACAAATTATTGGAATTAATTCTGACAGACAGGACAAACTATCACTTTAAAAAGCATGTCTGACTAACTGCATTGCTTTGTTTTGAGGACATGACAAGGAAGACTGATGAGGCTAGTGTAGTTGATTGACATGGAGTTGAGCAAGGCTTTTAACAAAGTCCCAGATGGCAGACTGGTTAAAACAATAAAAGCCTACAGGATCCAACGGAACATAGCAAGCCGATACCAATTTAGCTCGGTGGCAGGAAACAGAGATGATGGTTGACAGTTGTTATTGTGCCTGGAAGGCTGTTTAGCAGAAGGTTCTGCAGGGCACAGTACTGTATCTCCTGCTTTTTGTGGCATCTGTTCATGATTTCAGTGTAAATATTGGCGATCGGGGGGGCACAATAAAGAACTCTGCTGTCAATAGAAAAATTAACCAAATGGTTAATTTGAATAAATGGGAGAATATACAGAGAAGTACAGGAAAACAAGGATCATAGAGTGAATGCCCACTGATCCCTGAAGTGAGTAGTTGGTAAGTTAGTGAAGAAGGCACATGGCATTGTAAAGACCACATCATTTTATTTCCTTTATTCCTGGACAGCGGACTGATAAACAGAATGATACTGTTTTAAACCAAGGAAACTGTGCAAAGAGATGGCTTCAGTTTGAAAAAACATGTTTACTGGAGCACACTGTGAGTTGTATATCATGTATTTTTCCTGGAATAGCGAGAGCAAAAGCAGATACCAGGGAGCTGATTGGTTTGGAACTAAAGGCAATCCACTTGACAACAATGTTCCAATTGGTTCCTGTGTTGAGAGTTTGGTGCTGGAAAAGCACAGCAGGTCAGGCAGCATCCGAGGAGCAGGTGAATCAATGTTGCAGGCCTACGCCCTTCCTCAGGCTTGTGGGTCGGGGCTAAGAGATAAATGGGTAGGAGAGGGGTGGGGTTAGGGGGAGGTAGCTGGGAAAGTGATAGGTGGATGAAGGTGAAGGAGAAGGTGATAGGCCAGAGGGGGCAGTGATGGACGGTTCCGGAGGGCAGTGCCGAGTTGGAGGCTGGGACTGGGATAACGGGGGGGTGGAATTGAGGAAGCTGTTGAAATCCATAATTATCCTGTGTGGTTGCAAGGTTCCAATTTGAGGCGTTCCTTCTCCAGGCGTCAGGTGCTAACAGTTCGGCGGTGGAGGAGGCCCAGGACTTGCATGTCCTTGACGGAGTGGATGGGAAGTTGAAGTGTTCAGCCACGGGGCAGTGGGGTTGGTGGGTGTGGGTGTCCCAGAGATATTCTCTGAAACGATATGCAAGAAGGCTTCCTGTCTTCCTACTGTAGCCGGAGACCACACCGGGTGCAACGGATGCAGTAGATGACATTGGTAAAGGTACAGTTGAATTTCTGATGGATGTGGAAGGTTCCCTTGCGGCCTTGGACGGAGGTGAGGGGAGTGGTGTGGGTACAGGTTTTGCACTTCCTGCGGTGGCAGGGAAAAGTGCCAGGAGTGGGGTATGGGCTGGTGGGGATCTAACGAGGGAGATGTGGAGGGAATGGGCTTTTCGGAACGCTGATAGGGGTGGGGAGTGAAATAGATCTCTGGTGGTGGGGTCCGTTTGGAGATAGCGGAAGTGGCGGAGGATATGCGTTGTATGTGGAGGTTGGTGGGGTGGAAGACGAGGATTGGGGGGGCGTTCTGTCTTTGTTGCATTGGGAGGGGTGGGGTTCAAGGGTGGTGGTCCGTGAAGTGGAGGAGATGCATTGGAGGGAATCATCAACCACTTAGGAAGTGGAGTTGCGAACGTGGAAGAAGGAGGCCATCTGGGACTTTCTGAGGTGGAACTGGTCATCCTGGAAACAGATGCCGCAGAGGCGGAGGAATTAGGAATACTAGATGGTGTTTTTATAGGAGGTAGGGTCGGATGAGGTGTAGTCTAGGTAGCTGTGGGAGTCGATGGGCTTGTCGTTTATGTCTGTGGTTAGTCAGTCGTCAGAGATGGTAATGGAGAGGTAATGGAGATGGTAATGGAAAGGGAAGGGAGGTTGCCGAGATGGTCCAGGTGAATTTGAGGTCGGAGTAGAAGGTGTCGGTAAAGTTGATGAACTGTTCAACCTCCTTGTGGGAGCACACGAGGCAGCGCCAATACAGTCATCGACGTAGTGGGGGAACAGGTGGGGGGTGGTGCCGGTGTAACTGCGGAAGATGGACTGTTCCACATATCCGACAAACAGGCAGGCACAGTTGGGTCCCATGCAAGTGCCCATGGCTACCCCTTTGGTTTGGAGGAAGTGGGAGGATTGGAAGGAGAAGTTGTTAAGGTTGAGGACCAGTTCAGCCAGACGGATGAGGGTGTCGGTGGAAGGGTATTAGTTGGGATGGTATGAGAGGAAGAATGGAGAGCTTGGAGACCTTTGTCATGGCAGATCAATGTGTAAAGGGACTGGATGTCCATGGTGAAGATGAGGCATTGGGGGCCAGGGAAATGAAAATCCTAATGGAAGTGAAGGGCATGAGTGGTGTCACGAATGTAGGGGAGTTCGTGGACTAAGGGGGAACAGGACGGTGTTGAGGTAAGAAGAGATGAATTTGGTGGGACAGGTGCAGGCTGAGACAATGGGCCGACCGGGGCAGTCAGGTTTGTGAATCTTAGGAAGAAAGTAAAATCGTGCAGTATGGAGTTCACGAACAATGAGGTTGGAGGCTGTGGATGGGAGATCCCCAATGGTGATGAGGTTGTGGATGGTCTGGGAGATGATGGTTTGGTGATGGGAGGTGAGGTCGTGATGAAGGGGGCAGTAAGAGGAGGTGTCTGCGAGTTGGCGCCTGGCTTCCAATTTGTTCCTGTCCAGGTGACCATGGCTTGTGTGGGGTTCTCTACAAAGAGAAGATATCAAACTCTTTCACTGTCTCTTCCTCTTGTGTGCAGGTACATCAAAGACTCCAACTATAGGCAGCTATCTTTCAGTCAGCTTTTGCAAAAAATCTACTGTTCAATGAGGAATAAGAAGCTTCTAAACACAGAAAGGACAAATTCTCAACCAGTGAGATAACTGACGTGCAAACAAGCTTGCGTCAACAGCAAAGAACTAAGAAATAAATTCCTTGAATCCTGTGGTCCAGACAGGTGCTATCGAACTGTGTTTCCCTGAATTACACCCTTCATCTCCTCATTTTATTTGCCTTTAAATGTCTGTCTGATTGTGATAGGAGATGGGAATTTAAAGAGGGATAGGGTCTGTATAGTTATAAGATAACAATTCACATTTCCTGAATGCTGCTGGATAACTTAAATTGTTCATAAGTTATTTTCTCAAGGACAGAAACTTGTTAAGTATTTTCTTTTAACCTGGGCTCATCAGTTAAGTAAATTGTGAACTTTGGATAGCTTGAGTAAATCTTTCACATTTTGAATCCAAAAATAGTGAGACTTGATTTCCAGCACATGATCCAAGTGAGACATGACAGATCCTTTCCTTCATTAGCAGAGGTATAAAACATAAGGAGGAGTGCATGCTGTTCGGGTCATCTCAATACAGAATGGAGGAAACTGCATGAAAAAGGGTGCAAAGGAGATTTACGCGAATGTTGCCTGGACTGGAAAGATCCAGGCATGGAGAAATATACATTGGTTGGGGTTATTCCAATTAGACAGAATTAGGAGTAGGGTAGATGGTCGGAGTAGAAGCAGAAATTTTCAACTCGGTTCAAAAGGTTGCTGGGTTTGCACCGCCGGCACTGTAACCTTCAGAGCTACAGAGCAAATGATGGATACTGGGGTTGGATTGGCGGTTCATTTCTTGACTGGCGCAGATATGATGGTCCTAATGGCCTCTTCCTGTGCTGTAAACTTTCTATGATAATGTATAGGTGCGAGTGGTGACATGAAGGACATCTCAGTCTTAAATGTGTAACCAAAGATCAGCCTGTGAGCAGAAGAGAGCTGGAGCTTTTACTCAGGGAATGAAGTTTATTTGGGGGCACTACCAGGGAAGTGCTGCGTTGATCGTCAGTGCTGAGGGAGTGCTACACTGTTGAAGGGGCAGCACCATGGCAGCGTTGCACTGTTTGAGGTGCTAAATTTAAATGCACATCCCATCATAGCCTCTCAGGGTGATGCACAAAGGTCCCATAACATTATTGGAAGAATAGTGTTGCTCTTCCTATTGCCTTCGCTCCTAATAAACCAGAAACCATTATGCCTTCTGAAGGCAGAGATACAGATCCCTCAGATCCAGGCCTTACTACCACTCCTGTCTGGTGCAACTGTGGCCCTCACACACTGCCCAGGAGTGCAGAAGGGTAGTCAGAGGGGATAGAAATTGGCACAGGTCTTCAGTGATACTGCAGGGTATGGGTACAGCCAACTGTCAGCTTCACCGTGACACAGCTCGCTTATCTTCTGCCACAGATTTTCCAAATGCACAGGAATCACAAAGAATAACAGTCCAAAGCTTCCTCTTGGAGTCTCAACCTTCAGCTTCAGAGTCTAGATGTTGTCACAGGGCCCAGGTCCTGTGCTTCAATCCTTTTGACTTCATCCATATCTTTCTTAACCTTTTTTAAAATCCTTTACTGCTCTTACCAAATTTCCAGTTCAGAAGCTGCACATCCTTTATAATAGGGGCAGCAAGAGCAGAGAAAATACAGGCTGTGAAACGTGAAGCACTGAAGGCAGTAGAAAAAGACAAGTTTAAAACAGAGGATGCCACTTAGAACACAGCATGCAGAGTGGAAAACCTAGACGGCGCACTGTATAGAAGTGGGCTGTAGCCAAACAAACTCTGCACAGCAAGCCCCCGCAAACAGCAATGTGAAAATAAGCAAACAATGTGTTTTGCCTGATTGCGTTGACAGTTTGTTAATGGAGATCTCTCCACTATTCCTGACAGAATGCCATAGGAGCTTTTATATTAATCTGAACAGGCAGACAGGGCCTCAGTTTCACATCTCATCAAAAGAAAGTGAAACATGGGTATGTCACAGAATCTATACCTGCACTACCGAGGGACTGTGTGCAATTTGAAAAAAGCAAGTATCTCCAGCCTCGTGACGTGCTTGAATATATCGTGAGAGCTGGCAGTGACCACTTTAATGTCAGCGTTATCCAAAGCAGCTGTAGTTTGAAAGCTTGTGGCGAAGATCAGTAGAATTCCAGACTGGTCGCATCTGGTTTCTTTAGGAGGACAACGCACTCTGCTGGTCATCCACACAACCACATGAAAAATCATTGTCATCTTAATTACGAGCGCTTGGTGAGGTGGGGCGAGAGGTGTTTTTATTTTGCTAATTCTATCTGTCAGCCTCCGAGGTACAGGAAGTTATGACAGGGCAGCTTGACTCTGTGGAATGCCCATCAAGGGGAATTGTGAACACTTCACGTGACTTAGCTGAACACGTGGAAGTACTTTCACCAGCTGCAGAAATTTGAGCTTCAGCCTTCAAAGCCGGGGTGGTGGTGAGAATCACTGGAGTGCATCCAAATGCTGAATGTTACCTAGTTAGCACATTCAGCGAGGTGGCTACACTGCAGGTTAGGGGCATGGGTTAAAGTAATGACCAACCACCAGGAAGTCCAAGAGAACCAGGTATGTAATGGAGTCCTGCTCATGACTCAGTTTTCCATTCCAGATACTCATGAGGGTAAGAATTCATCAAAGGAATGTAGCAAGAGCCAAGCCTGTGGCATCATGAGAAGGAAAGGAAGAAACGTGAAAGAGGAATAGTCAAGGGATTTGGTGAGGGAGGATAGACAGAAATCCTTTTGGCAGCAAATGTAACTCCAGAATGATATGCTACCTCCTGGGGCCAGACTCAAGACTGTCACAGAGCAATTGCAGGACACTCTATATGGTCATTATTGTCTTTGTTGGTATCTATAACACAAAGTAATGTGGTCCTGCAGTCAGAATGGAGAGCACTCAGAAGAAATTTAGCAAGCAGAACCTTAAAAGGAGTGATGTCTGGATTACTGTCAGTGTCATGCTCCAACAAGTACAAAAATAGGAGGATGAGATTGTGTGGCTGGATGGATGGTACAGGAGGGAGGGTTTCAAATTCCTTGGTCTGGCTCTGGGGAGATGCCACCTGAGCAAGCGATCTGAACAGCGCCAGGTCTGAGATCTGTGTGGGTTATTTTGCTAGTTCTGCTGGCAAGGGTTTAAACTGGTTTGAAAGGGCTGTGAAAAACAAGAGAAATGTTAGCAAGTAATAATAGGGTGTGTACAAATGCCAGGAGAAGCAGACAGCATGAGACAGAATATTAATTTGATAGGCAGAGTCAAAGTAAGGAAGAAAGTCGTGAAATCTAAATTAAGGTTAAACTGCATGTCCGTGCATACATAGGGTATAGTCAATAAGAGCGGGGAGTTACAGGAGCAGACTGCCTTGTAAAATTATGATGTTGTCACAATAACAAAGCTGGCTGCAGAAAGGGGTGCACTGAGTGTTAAGTATTCCTGGTTGCAGGGAGCTCAGGAAAGGAAGGGAAGAGGAAGGGTCACGATCTCGGTAAGGGAAGGATATAAATGAACAAATCTGTATGCAATTTTACAGAGAGTTCCAAGCATTGTACAGTACTTAGGAAGGAGGAAGTTAATTTCCCAAATATCAAATGGAACAGTGGACATGTCAAGGGCAGTGGGGGACAAGCAAGCCTCGTGAAGCTCACTTGGAGAGCTAGTGCAGATATGATGGGCTGAATGGCCTCGTTGCACATGGTAGTAATTCTGAGATTTCAATCCTGCCTTGAGAATTCCCACCATCTCCAGCTCAGAATTCTTGACTTGATCTTTCAAGAAGATGTATTCTGCTGGATGTGGGCAAACCCTGTGCTGCTGAATCATGATCCTGGGAGCCCATTAATGCTCCAACTCATTGATCATCATCTTGCAATCCCCTTCCAGTATTTCACAACATTCTCCAAGACAACCAGTGTTTAAAAACACATTACATGGGACAGTGGGACAAAGCTTTACTGTAGAACCTTGCAGCAGTTCATCAACACAACTGTCCATAATGCAGCACTCCCTCACAACTGCTCCTGTGACAATACCTCAGAACAGCTCCTCTAAGGATCATCTGCAAATTCAGAAATATGACATTTGATCCCCTCCTCAAATCACTGTGAATAACTGGGACCCCAACTACTGATCCTTATGGTACCCGACTGGTCCCAGCCTGCCAACATGAAAATTACTCATTTACTCCTCCTTTCTGTTTTCTGCCTACAAGCCAGTTATTCATCTATACCAGTAATTACCTTTAATTGATGAGCTTTCATTCTTCTAACTAGCCTCCTATGGAGGATTGTAGAAAAACTTTCTGTAAATCTATGTATACCACATACAAGAGCTCTCCTGTATCAATATTGTTTGTAACATCTTCAAAAACGCTCTAACAAGTTGACCAAACATTATTCCCTATTCGTACACCCATATTCACTATGTCCAATCAGATCATTACCAATCGGATGTGCATCTTTCCCATTCTTTTATAACTGATTTGAATATTTATCCAATTCCTGGTGCAAGATTAACAAGTCTGTAGTTACCTGTTTTCTCTTGTAGGAGAAAGTGAGGACTGCAGATGCTGGAGATCCGAGCTGAAAATGTGTTGCTGGAAAAGCGCAGCAGGTCAGGCAGCATCCAAGGAGCAGGAGAATCGACGTTTCGGGCATGAGCCCTTCT
>NC_057751.1:335263-372712 GCF_004010195.1 Chiloscyllium plagiosum
GTTGGGTTGGTGGGGGGTGTGGACCTGACGAGGGAGTCACGGAGGGAGTGGTCTTTTCGGAACGCTGATAGGGGAGGGGAGGGAAATATATCCTTGGTGGTGGGGTCCGTTTGGAGGTGGCGGAAATGACGGTGGATGATACGCTGTATATTGAGGTTGGTGGGGTGGTAGGTGAGGACAGTGGGGTTCTGTCCTGGTGGCGGTTGGAGGGGTGGGGCTCAAGGGGCGGAGGAGCGGGAAGTGGAGGAGATGCGGTGGAGGGCATCGTCAATCACGTCTGGGGGGAAATTGCAGTCTTTGAAGAAGACCGCAATTTCTCTTGTATTCACATTCTAACATTTGCTACCTTCAAATCCACAGAAAGCATTCCAGAATCTACATAACTCTGGAAGATGATCACCAATGCATTAACTATCTCTGTAGCTGCCTTCTTCAACACTTTGGGCTGGAGACCATCTGGTCCTGGGGACTTGACAGTTTTCAGCCCATCAATTTCACCAGTACAATCTTCTTACTAATGTTCATTTCCTTCAATTCCTCACTCCCTGGTCAATTGGATCACTACTTCAGGTAGATTTTCTTTTATCTTTTGCAATGAAAACAGATATAAGTAATCATTTATCTTTGCTGTTACATAATAAATTCTCCAACGGCCTGTAATGGACCCACATTCATTTTCGCCAACTTTTCCTTTATTTATATTTATAGAAGCTTCACAGACCATTTACAAATCTAGCTTCAGGACTTCAGCCATCTCCCAACCGATGTTGTTGATACCCATGTGGACCATAACTTCTGAGTGAAACTCCTCCCCAAGGAGAACATTCTGCAGGTGCTCCATGACATCCTTGGACACAGAGGGTAACACACCATGCTGGAGTACCACCAGTGAAATGCCTGTCTGATCCTAAGTACGGTATCCCCTGCAACTATTGCACTTCCATTCCACTTCTTCCTAACACATCGGGCTGAGCTGCATGAGGTGCCCTGATCTTGTCTCTGGTTGCACCCTCCTGAGACATCATTGCCATCACAAGTTTCCGAAATGAAATATTGAGTGGCAAATGTGATCCCATCACTCAGGGAACTCCTGCACTGCCTGCCTGGTTTGCTCAGACTGCCTCTCTGCTTGTACACTTTGAATTTGCGATGTGACCACCCCCCATACATGTTTCCCATGCAGACACACAACAGTAACTCGAGTCACTGCTCAAGTTCCGAAACTCGGAGATCGAGCTTGTGCAGTTGCTGACACTTCCTATATATGTTTGTCTGGGATACTCCAGTGACCTGCCGTGCTGTAGCACTAATACAAAAATCTTTTGTCACTGTTACAATAAGTGTAGACTTACAATGAAGACTTCACAAGCCGTTTTCTCTCTATCTTTGAAAAATAAGCCAAGAGATGTATGTGCAACTTTCACTTCAAAGATTTGAAATACTGATCTAACTTACTCACCAACCAGCCACTTTCCCTCCACTCATGAGGCTGGACTGCCATTGGTCTCAGTGCAGCTTGGCAATTTGATCCTCAAAAAATTTCCTCTCCTGTTCACTTCGAGCTCTGCAAGCTTCAATACTTGCAGTAAACATAAATGAAAGCACCGCTTTCCACCACTTTGATCCAAATTTCTAGGTACTCACTCTGTCTCAGTTTAACTACAATGAAGTCTCTCTCAACGAAGAAGCCCTCAGGAACATAGGAGCAGGAGTCAGGTCATTCAGCCTGTCAAGCCTGTTCCACTATCAATGAGGTCATGGCTGCTCCATGGCCTATCTCCATGTACCTGCTTTTGGCTCATATCCCTTAACACCTTTGCTTAAAACCTAACTATCTCAGCTTTAAAGTTAACAACTGATCTGGGATCCACTACCGATTCTGGAAGAGAGCTGCAAACCCTTTCTGTGTAGAAATGTTTCCTAACATCTCTCCTGAACAGTTTGACTCTAACTCTCATACTCTGCCTCTAGTTCAGAATGGCAGCTGGTGACAAGTGGGGTCCCGCAGGGTTCTGTCCTGGGGCCGCAGCTGTTCACTTTATATATTAATGTTATGGATGAAGGGACTGGGGGCAGTCTGGCAAAGTTCGCCAATGATACAAAGTCAGGTGGACAGGCAGGTAGTACTGAGGAGGTGGGGATGCTGCCTGACCTGCTGCGCTTTTCCAGCAACACATTTTTCAGCTCTGATCTCCAGCATCTGCAGCCCTCACTTTCTCCCTGCAGCAAGGTTTAGACAGTTTAGGAGAGTGGTCCAAGAAATGGTTGATGAAATTCAATGTGAGCAGGTGCAAGGTCTTGAACTTTGGAAAAAAGAATACAGGCATGGACTATTTTTTAAAATGGTGAAAAAATTCATAAAGGCAAAGTACAAAGGGATCTGGGAGTGCTAGTCCAGGATTCTCTAAAGGTTGATTTGCAGGCTGAGTCCGTGATTAAAAAAGCAAATGTAATGTTGTCATTTATCTCAAGAGGGTTGGAATATAAAAGCAGCGATGTACTTCTGAGACCTTATAAAGTTCTAGTTAAGCCCCATTTAGAATACTGTGTCCACTTTTGGGCCTCACACCTCAGGAAGGACGTACTTGCCCTGGAGCGTGTCCAGCAGAGATTCACATAGATGATCCCTGGAATGGTAGGCCTAACAGATTCTGATCAGCTGAGGATTCTGGGATTGTATTCATTAGAATTTAGAAGGTTGAGGAGAAATCTAATAGAAATTTACAAGATTATGCATGGCTCAGAAAGGGTGGACGCTGGGAAGTTTTTTCCGTTAGGTGGGGAGATTAAGACCCGTGGGCACAGCCTTAGAATTAGAGGGGGTTAATTTAGAACGGAAATGAGGCGACATTTTTTCAGCCAGAGAGTGGTGGGCCTGTGGAATTCATTGCCACAGAGCGCAGTGGAGGCCAATGTGGTGTGTGACTTCAAAGCAGATATTGATAAATTCCTGATCTCACAATGGTTTAAGGGCTACGGGGAGAGTGCAGGTAGGTGGAATTGAAACGCTCATCAGCCATGATTAAATGGCACAATGGGCTCGATGGGCCGAATGGCCTTGCTTCCACTCCTATGTCTTATAGTTCAAGAATCCCCAATGGAGTCAACAGACCCTTTGGTCCAATGTGTCCATGCCAACCAGATATCCTAACCTAATCTCTTCCTATTTGCCAGCATTTGGCCCATACCACTCTCAACCCTTCCTATTCATATACCCATCCAGATACCTTTTAAATGCTGTAATTGTACCCATCTCCACCACTCCCACTGGTAGCTCATTCCATATATACACCACCCTCTATGTGAAAAAGTTGTCCCTTAAATCCCTTTTATATCGTTCCCCACTCACCCTAAACCTATGTCCTCTAGTTCTAGACTCCCCCACCACAGGGAAAAGATCTTGTCTATTTACCTTAGCCATGCCCTTCATGTTTCCATAAACCTCTATCAGGTCACCCCTCAGCTTCCAGTGCTCCAGGGAAAATAGCCCCAGCCTTCACAGCCTCTCCCTGTAGCTCAAACCCTCCAACCCTGGCAATATCCTTGTCAATCTTTTCTAAACCATTTCAAGTTTCACAAGACCCTTCTTTTCCTGTTGTAGCTTGAAGACGTCAATCAGATTACCCTTTTAACTTTCTAAATTCAGAGGAAAAAGATCTAACTAGTACATGCTCCTCATAACGCAACCCCTAAAGTCCAGTTATCATTCTTGTAAACCTACGCTGTATTTCCTCCAAGGTCAATAGATCCTGCCAAAGGTAATGGTGTCCAGATCTGCTCACAGCAGATTCCTGATGAAGGGCTTTTGCCCGAAACTTCGATTTTCCTGCTCCTCGGATGCTGCCTGACCAGCTGTGCTTTTCCAGCACCACTCTAATCTTGACTCTGCTCACAGCACTCCAAGTGGAACCTAACCAGGGTTTAGCATAACTGCAGCTGAACGTCTGCTCCTTGCACTCAGTCCTCTAGATATAAAAGCCAGCATTCCATTAGCTTTCTTGATTATTTTCTGTACCTGTTTGTAGCATTTTGATGATTTGTATACGTGGATCCCAGGTTTTTTGGTCTTCCACCATATTTAACTGCATACCATCATAGAAATTATCCTGATCTATCGTTCTACATTCTAAAATGGACTTTCTTAGACTGAGAACTCTGAAGATTCACTTCTTTTTTCTGAACTTCCTACTGCAATAACATATAGTTAAAGGTGGCAAGCAATTTCAGGTTTTTGATATTTAAATACCAGTATCGGGCAGGTGCCTGTTTGACTTGGCTTTTCTAACTATTTTAAGGGCTACTGATTCAGCCTTATTGCACTTTCAAAAGATTTATTAGTTGAATTCCCACTTTGACACAAATATCCAGGTACTCACTCTGTCTCATTCCAACGAAGTTCCTCTGTACAGCCTCATCTGTCCTACATTTCTTTCGATTTATCGAGCTGACAGATGTCAGTGTAGCATTACTGTACGACTAGTCTAGGTAGAGAGTACAGATTAGAATCATTTGGAATGTGTTTAGCCATGTGTATTAAAGTGGTCCAGTGATTTTGTCATTCTGACTCTGGTTTCTGAGCGGGTGTGGTTAATGTTCACCATAATGTTGGAGCTCAGTTAGCTCAGATGACTGGATGGTTCATTTGTGATGCAGTGATACCAACAGTACATGTTCAATTCCCCCTGCATGTAGGCTCTGACATCTCAACCTTGCCCTTTGGCTGACACGTGGTGACCCTCAGGTTACACTCACCAATTATTGCTTACCTCTCAAGAGCTGCCTCTGATCCTCTGGGACAATAACAATTTTCTGCCTGCGTTTGTCATTCAGCACTGTAGGAGTGTTCATCAAACATTATTTGCTGTTACACCAGCTGAAAATTCTGCCAGCCAGTACCTTTAATTTTGGAGCTGCAATTGAAGAGTTGAGAATGAACAGCTCCCATTTAGCCAAATGACAAGGGGAATTCACCAGAAAACATTCCCAACTGTCATCAGCTCTGGATCCATCCATCCACCCACCATCCAAGACTAATCTCCTCCCATTATGGCAGGTTTCTTGTTCTTGAATTCTCTCCAAGCCAGAAATAAGACAACTGCCTTTGCTGGGTTCTCTCATGTTACTGAAGTTTGTGTATCAGGATTGACCTGGGCATCCACAGCTCACTAGGTCTCTGCAAGAGTGTGTGTGTGTGTGTGCGCTTGTTTGGAGGGCTTAACTACAGCCCTACTATCTCTCATCTTCCTCTGGGCACACTGCAAATTTGTGCTCAATTTGGACAGTCCTCATATCTGAATCTACTTCCAGTGCTTCCCTCCACATAGGCTATAGTGTTTTCCCACATCGATGCAGAAGAGTGGAAGCCTTTTGATTTTTGTCACTTGTACTGCACCTCTTGACGTTGTTTGCCCTGAGAATTTTCTTCAGAGGGGATCGCTTTCAGATTTCTGTACGCCTCCACATTGGAGTGATAACTTGTCGATGGAAGGTGAAGTTTCTGGAGGGAGGTCTATGTGCTTTGAATGCAGCACAATGAATAACCATCTTGTTTGCGGTTTTGCACCCACCAGTGAGTTGTTATGAACCTTGCCTGTCTGCTGAAGGCCCTCCTGAGTTTTGATGTGGTGCCCACAGCAAAGCCAGGGACGTGTTATGCAGAACCTGAAGTTGTTTCTGTCAGTCAGACGCTGGTGTAGAAAAGAAAACTTAATTCTATCTGTTGTCGTTGTCCAAGTTGTAGCATTGTTCTATTAATCATCAAATTAAGAATTCCAAAACTTTGATTGTGCAAGCTGATTTGTTGTCATATTTTTCTTTTCATCAAACTTTACTCAAGTGAATTGCCACTGCTAAATCACTCATTTCATTTTCCAAAATCAACTTTCACAATGGAATTATACTCTGGTGAATGGTTCTCAAGACCCTTCCCCTGCACCCCCCCCCCCCCACACTGCAAGTAGTGTCATCAACTAAACACACAAAAATCACAAAGAGAAATCATCAGCACAGACTCGCGTTCACTCTCAACCACTGCGACGGTGATTCCAGGAATCAGCAATGAACAAAACCCACACAGTCATGGACCCCAATTGTCTCTCTCTCTCTCTCACACACACACACACATGAGACCTACTGCTCTCCAAGCCATGGCAAGTGACTTGATTGAAGAACTTGTCTTGGGGAGATGGTGGCAATGTCACCAGTAATCCAGAGCACAAGGCTAATGGTCTCTGGACATGGGTTCCAATCCCACCATGGCAGATGTTGTTGCAGTTCGAATTCAATAAAAATCTGGAATAAATATTTTTTAAAATCCTGATGGTGATCACATAATCACCATCAATGGCTGTAAAAATACATTCAATTCATAATGCCTTTCTCTGGATTGGCCCACATGTGACTCTAGACCCAAAGCAATGTAGTTGATTCTTCACTGCCCTCTGGGAACTAGGAATGGGCAATAAATGCTGACCTAGCCAGCAAAGCTACATGCCATAGACAAATATTAAAAAAAAATCCTGTGGGGCCTTGACAGAGGACATGTGGAGAGAATGTTTCCTCATGTGGGAGAATCTAAACCTCAAAGTCATTGCTTTAAGACAGACTTGAGCCAAGACCACTTCCTCATCGAGGGTGATGAGTCTTTGGATCTATCCAAAAGGGAGATGGAAGCAGAAGCTTTGAACATTGTTAAGGCACAGGTGGATGGATTCTTGTTATAAGGGGTAAGTGATAATGTGAATGTGAGATTAAAATCAGATCAGTCATTACCTTACTGAATGCTGGAGCAGGCTTGAGGAGCCAAATGGCTTCTTCCTGCTCCTAATTTACATGCAACTATATATATCCTTCTCATCAGGATGGTAAAGACTATTTAGAGTACGTTACTGTCCTCCAAGCATCCTTCAGTAGCAATGCTTCAAAGCACAAGGACCAAAACCATTACCATGGGACGACTGCCTGGGTTCAAACATCTCTCAGTGAGATGTACTGTGCGATCAGACAGACACAGTCACCATGTGATTGGACAGGATATTCAGAGCAAATAAGCCATCTCACATGCTGTAGTTTGACCGTTTGAAATTAGCATGAATAATAGGAAATAAAAGCCTGGTTTCAGTGTGACCATGAAGCTGTCTGACAAACTCAACTGCCCCTCTGAGGGTCTTTCAGTGGGAAAATCTGTCAGCTTGTTGAATCTGGGTCTATCTGTGCCTCCTCTTCCACACCTTAAACAGTTCACACAGACCAAAACATCACACTTGAAGGCCAGGAACAGGAACACACATTTGCAGCTCCAGCTAATAAAACCAAACTTGGATTTTTAATGCAAATTTTGTTACAAGAAAAGTTCAGTATATGTTATCGTTATGCTAATTAGAAATCGCGACAGTTTTCTCAGTGCACTTACAAAAAACACAAGTTAATGAAACTCTTTTTAACCAACAGTATCAATGTAGAATGTCTCTCCTGTGGGGAATTATCCTTTTCTTCCACAAAAAAGGGGAACAGTTACAGCATTTTTTTAAAAGACTCTGCAAAAAGAACTTTTCCTAAATAAAAAAGACACTAAAATAATAATCTGTGTGAATTGGAAGCCAAGTGGTTAAAACAGGGATGGGGTCAGGTTTCTTTGAAAGGCCCTTTCTCCCCAGTTTAGTTTCAACTTGAGGAAGCTTCTACCCCATAGTCCAAACCCAACAGCCCCTGAAATCCCACTGTGGCAAACTTGCATTTGCTTTCTCAAAATGGGCTCGAAGCCAGTGTTCAACATTAGGTCTTAGGTTGGGAAGAAGGGGTAGATAGCATTGCTTGGATGCAAACTGAATGACCCCAATGTTGTGTGGAATGTGGTCAGTTGTTCACAGACAGTCAGAGACTGAAGCCAAAGCCTCACTAATGCCCACGTTTGAAGACATCGGCTGTGAACAAGGGATCAATATGAGAGCCAACTCTCTTGCTCTCATTCAGACTTCGCTCTAGCAGCAAATTGCCAATTCAAGCAATCTGTCAATGCATCAGTGTTGACAGTCACTGGTCTGGGATCAGCTGGCTTTAAAAGCAGCCTGGCACACTTCAAGTGACCTCATGCCCCCTCTTGACATGAAAACAGTGAGAACATGATGACTTTGGCACCCATACCAACAATCAGCAAACTCACTAAGGTTAAAAATGAAAACACACCCGCGGCCTACCTCTTCATCTGTTGTACTCACTTCTCTCGACCAGAGGAAACCACATTCTCATCTGGAAAGCCACAGGTACCAGTACTCGGCATTTAACAGCAGGAAGATGAGGGATAATCCATGAAACTGACTCTCTGGTTCACTCAAGCAAATGGCCTTTGTACTAACTGATTATCTGGTCTCTGGCAATCCACGCCATCAGGAGTCCACCCCTGACTAGTGATGCTTGGCCTCTTGCATCACCTCTGCTATCTGTTCTACAAAATCAGTTGCCTTCCTTGCAAAGCAAGAGGTGCCCAAATGCATCCCAACAGAGCTCACTGGAGGAGAGCTGCAAGGTCAGAGCTCACTCGAGAAGGGGCCTGACCACATGCACGCAGGCTGAGATTTTGTGACTGTCAGTTGCCAAACGTCTGTGACATTCAAAAAGTGATCTTCATCTGGTAGGCCTTTTTATTCAGAGCTACAATAAACCCAATACTGCTGTCTTAGGACACCTGTCCTGTTAACAATACACCACTGCATCCCAAGGCAGTGACAGTGATTTGTGCCAACAGTTTAGGGTGGGTACTGCAGTACTGTTGCAGAATAGATTTTCTTTGTTCAGGGTGATTTGGGATTTTTTGCAAAGGGTGCAGTACAGACGAGAATTGGCAGTGTGCTGCAGTTAAATACACAGGCACTCGAATGAAGAGCACTGCAAACAGACATTGCAAGAGAATGAAAGCACAAACTAGGAAAGATTTTCCAGAATTGCACACCGAAATCTGAGGCACTGTTATGCTCATGCAATTAGTGGAAGAGGTACTGCAGATCATTACATTTACTTCTAGCAGTCTTCAGAGAGGGAACCAAACAAGTTGGATTCATTTTCATTGGTTAAAGTGGTCTGAAAGTCATTTCTCAGATGAAGCTGGGTTTTAAAACATTCAGCATTTGAACTGTGGAACTAATGTTCCAAAAGGTGTGTGTGTGTGGCCCAACCCTTGAGGAACAGCAACCATCATCAGCTGTTCAACTTCAAGAACTATTGATTTTCCATCCAAAAGATCAGGTGATAAAAGATGTACGCCAGAGATCTCAGATCTATTTTCTTTCTCGACATTCTGATGACCTCCTCAAACACTGCAGCATCCTGAACTCAATACCAAAATGGGACAAGTTTGACTAAGAAGATCTATTCTGCAGGACAGAACCTGAACATTCACACTTCCAAATATACAAAACAGAGCTCAATTACAAGAAAACGTATTTGGCCTGCAGGAGTCTCCTGATTACTGACAGTCCTATCAAGCACGAGAGAGCTAGTGAAAGAGAGACAGTGTGGGTGGGAGGAGAGACAGACAGTCAGTTAAAATAAGACAAAATGGAGAAGAGAGCATGTGAGAGAACAGGCAGACGCAGAAAGTAGGGGAAAGGAATGGAGACAGAGAGACTGGCAGACACAATGGGGAGAGAGACAGAGGCATGGCAGAGAAGGAGAAACAGGACAGAGTGAGTTGATTTCAATCATGTTTCAATTGGCCTCCCACACATAGACCAGCTCAGAGACATATCCCCAAAGGCAACACCAGAGTTCACAATTGAACATCCTTCTCAAGTTGACCTTCCCAGTTCATCAGGATTCAATCTAGTTCACACATACAGATTCATTCATTTTAAAGTAAAGTTTCTAAATGGGATATAGACATCGTGCCATGCAACAGGCTGTCTTTTTAAAAATAAAAACTTGGAACAAATCAACTTTGTATCCATATTTCCTTTTCCCAAAAGGCTCCTGATGAGCCTTCAAGACCACACATTTTAAAAAAAATCAGAGCCAGATTTATAAAAAAGCCGACGGCTTGACTAGTTGGGAACTGAGACTGAGTTCTCCAATGGGCAGGATTGTTCAGGTGGCCAAATGTGAACACACAGGAGAGCTAAGATGTACTGAGCCTCACCTGCTGAAATCATACAAGTCGTTACAAGTATAGGTGAAGGGAACAGGTAAAAATGGGGGAGTGGGTGAA
Source organism: Chiloscyllium plagiosum (assembly GCF_004010195.1). Lineage (NCBI taxonomy): Eukaryota > Metazoa > Chordata > Chondrichthyes > Orectolobiformes > Hemiscylliidae > Chiloscyllium > Chiloscyllium plagiosum. The sequence continues at coordinate 345,462 of NC_057751.1, forward strand.
GGCAGGTCAGCCACTGGACAAGAGGCAATTAATGCCTTCATCAACCCTTCAACATCTGCAGGATTTGCTGTTTGTCATCATCTACTGCAGAGCAACACAAGTGAATAACACAGTCCTTCCCCCAACTGCGCCCTGAACCAGGTTGAGAACAAATATCAGATTTGGGCACTCAGAGCAGAGATGGGACTGAGATGGCATCCACTTCCCAAATCCACCACACATTCCCCCAGAATGCTCCTTCAGAAAACTTAGCAAGGTCCGCACAAAATCAAGAGCTACGTCAGTCGGCTTCTCTCCAGTCACTTCAGTCCAAGAGGGAGGTGAGCTGGTTCTGAAGTCAAAGAGATCGGATTTCGCAATATTCCAGTAAAACTGGGCACTCACAGCGGAGGTGACGGGACAGGCTGGGAGTTATGGATCTCAGGACACTCCCAAGCACTCACAATAAATAAATAGGACCTCATTATTTGTTAGTGTGCCATCTTATCTTTTCCTTTCATTCCTTGGGTGGTCTTGGCAGCTGGCATCCCTGACTGAGTGGGCGTGGGGCGCTGGCCCATTGCTTGCTGCCGACGGTCAGGAGGTATGTTGGTGGCAAATTGGCCTCGTCCCGCCATTTGCTGCTGCTGTGGAGAAGTGTTTTGCAGTCCACGGGTGGCTTGGTAACCCTGAGGAGGCCATTTCATCTGGGCCTGGGCTTGGGCTCGTGCCTGAGCCTGAGCCCGTGCCTGAGCCTGGGCTTGGGCCTGAGCTCGAGCTTGGGCCTGAGTTGGAGTCGGTGCAGGAGGCGGAGATTGAGACAGGGGCTGGTTTGGTGTCAGCGGCCTGCGGGGAGGCATCCTTTCATTGATCCGGTCCAAGCCTCTGGCCTGTTCAAAGCTGATCTTCTGCAGCGAAGCTTTCCCTTAGAGATGGACAGAGACACAAGCAACATGTAAGGCTATGCACTGGCAATCACACAGCTTATAGACAAACAGGAACATACAAAACACGAGCTGCTGCAAACTATTCAGCTCCCCAACTCTACCTTTCAATAAAATCACAACTGATCTTCATCCTCAACCTTAAAGAATTGTAAACCATGAGAAGGACAGGGTAGAGTTCCAAATGGTCAGAGAGGTGGCAGATGAAGTTCAATTCAGAGAAGTGTGAGATGATGCACATGAAGAGCACAAAGGCAATCTAAAATAGGGGATACAATTCTGAAGGGGGTGAAGGACCAAAAGGACCTGGGTGCATATGTGCAGAAATCATCGAAGGTGGTAGGATTGGTGCAGAAAGAAATTAATAAATAGCAGTGTTCTCAGCTTTACTAATTGGGAGCATAGTACACAAGAACAAGAGGTGATTTTGAAGTTACTTTGTTGACCTCAGTTAGAGTATTGTGGACAGTTGTGGGCACCACATTATAGGAGAGATGCGAATGCACCGAAATCAGTGCAGAAGTGATTTGGAAAAACAGCTCTAGAAATGAGAAACTTAAGTTATGAGAATAGATTTAAAAGCTTGGAATGTTCTCCTGGAGAGAAGGCAACTAAAAGGAGATTTGAGAGAGATTTACAAAACCATAAGCGAGATGGATAGAACAGAGAAAGAAATCTTCTCACTCTTAAAAGGATCAAGAATGAGAAGGCATAAATTTAAAAGTTATTTCCAAAAGGAGCAAATGTGAAGGGAGAAAAAAGCTTTTTGTTCAGCAAGTCGTTAGGATATGGAATGCACAGCTTGGAAACATGGTGAGACTGGCATTTGAGGCATTCAGGAAGTTACTCAGTGATTATTTAAAACTAAAAGGTATATGCAAGGGCTTGCGGAAAAGGCAAGAAAACGGCACAGTCATAATACTAATTTGGAAAGCTGGTGCAGATACAATGGGTCGAATAGCCTCCCTTTGCACCATAAACCCTGAAATTCTGTGACATGTTCCCATACCATACCTACTTCTACAACTTAAGGTCCCTGGGAATTTTATTCTTAGAGGGTTAGATTAGATTAGATTACTTACAGTGTGGAAACAGGCCCTTCGGCCCAACAAGTCCACATGCGCCGCAGGAGCGCAACCCACCCATACCCCTACATTTACCCCTTACCTAACACTACGGGCAATTTAGCATGGCCAATTCACCTAACCTGCACATCTTTGGACTGTGGGAGGAAACCGGAGCACCCGGAGGAAACCCACGCAGACACGGGGAGAACGTGCAAACTCCACACAGTCAGTCGCCTGAGGCGGGAATTGAACCCGGGTCTCTGGCACTGTGAGGCAGCAGTGCTAACCACTGTGCCACCGTGCCGCCCATGATCTTGGATCACCCTGATTTAGAAGACAGCGGAGGTGGAGTCACTGAAATGTTTAACGGCAGTGAATAGATTTGTTAAGTCAGGGAATCACAGATTATCAAGAAAAGATGGGAAGGTGGAATTCAAAACACAACCAGATCAGTTGTAGAATGGTGATACAAGCTCCTCAGGCTAAATCGTCTATTTCTGCTCCTAATTCCTATGTCTGCATGTACGGGTAAGTTGGAGCCAGGTTGTTCAAAGGTGATAAATGGAAGCACTGTTCTATACAGCAGGTGGTGGAAATCTGGAGTATTTCTCTCGTAAAGCATGAGAGTCTGAGGGGGGAGATCAGACAAGCCAATTGCTACATTGACATTGGCCAAGATTATGAAGCATCCTAAAGCAAGGTGAGGAAATGGAACTCCTTGCAGATGTGGGATGATTGGATGAATGGCAGAGCAGGCTTCAAGTGTTGAATGGCCTCATCCTGCTCCTCTGCTTGCTCAGTTAGAAATAAAGAAGTGATGGCCTATTGGTAACAGCCTGAAGAAGGGCTTATGCCCGAAACGTCGATTCTCCTGTTCCCTGGATGCTGCCTGACCTGCTGCGCTTTTCCAGCAACACATTTCCAGCTATTGGTAATAGCGCCAGACTATTAATCTAGAAACCCTGGTAATGTTCTGGGGCCCCCAGTTTGAATTCTGCCATGTCAGACATGGAACCTGAATTCAATCAAAATCTAGAATTAAAACCATAACAGTGACCATTAATTATTGTTGAGTATTAGAAAAACACCCCATCAGGTTCACAAACAGAGAGGAATCTGCCTTCCTACCTGATCTGACCTACATGTGACTCTGGATCCAAAGCAATGTGGTGTGGTCGACTCTGCCTTTTGGTCAATTAGAATTAAATCATAGCTTTAAGCAGTATGCCCACATCCCATGATCAATTGAAGAAAGCAGAAAAACAGCATGGGCAGAATGGTGACTGGGCAGTGGGCTTATTGACCAAGGCAGCTGCCAGTTCATTTAGCAATTTGTTTTGATAATTCCACAGTTCCCAGGTCAGACATGTATCTTGAGCAAGTCTCTTGTGTTCCTTCCGTATGTGTCAATTGTGGCTCAGTAGACAGACTCTTACTTGCTAGTCAGATACTGGTGTAAATCTCACATACTGTGGGAGTGCCACACTGGCAGGGGAACCATTTTACAGCTCACACACTAAACAAGACTCCCAGTTTCCACACACTATTCTCAAGAGCTAAGGGGTTTTACCTGGAATTATGATCAACATTTATATTTCAAACAAGACCATTACCCCTTTGCTGGTTGTGGGAGTTTGCTATGCAGCAACTGGTTGTTATTCTGCATTACAACACTGAAAATATTTTACTTGTCTGTCATTGGCTGTGAGGCCCTTCAGGACATGCCAAGGATGTGGAAAAGTGTTATTGATTCCCTTGTTCTTTCATTCTCCATCATCACTGCTCACTTCCTTATTGGGATGGAGACACTCATCCAAGTTTCCTTATAGACCTCCAGAATTCTTCTCCAGTGCCCCTCCACCTGCTTGCTCCTTCACATGGTGACTATCATTGAGTCATATGGCATAGGAATAGGACTTTGGGCTCATCACATCTATGCCGACCAACGTACTTCTGATAACTTCTACACTCACATCCAAGTCATTAATGCACATAATAAACAGCAAGGGTCCCAGCACCGATCACTGTGGTACATAAAACATCTCTCCATCATCACTCTTTCACTTCCGATTTGGATGCAGTTTGCCAACTTGCCTTAGATCCTATGTGCGATTACATTCTGGACCTGCCTTCCACGTGGGACCTTGTCAAAGGCCTGACTGAAGGCCATGTAAAACACACTACCCTCACGAATGTATTTCATCAACTTTTCAAAAAACTCAGTTAAATTGGTCAGACAGGATCTCCCTTGAACAAATCCATGCTGACTATCGCTGACCAAGCCTCTCTGTTCTAAGTATTGATTAATCCTGTTCTTCAGAATTTTTTCCAATAATTTCCCTTCTGGTGACATCAAAAACTGGTCTGTAATTACCTGGCCTATCCCTGCTGCTTTTCTTGAACAAAGGAACCACATGAGCTATCCTCCAGGGATCTGGTCCTTCACCCGTGGCCAGCCAGGTATTAGATATCTCTGCCAGGGCCCCAGAATCACCTCCCTTGCCTCGAAGGCAGTCTGGGATACATCTCATCCAGTCCTGGATTCTCATCCACCTGCATACCAGTTAAAACCTGCAACATCTCATCCTTATTAATCTTAACATGTTTAAGCGAAGCAATGAATGCAGTTGAAAAATTTTCATTTCAGATCTCACCCACATCCTCTGACTTTGTGCAAGTTTGCCCCCTTTGGTCTCGAGTAGTTCCCACTCTTTCTTTGCTAATCTTCTCAACTTTAACATACTTGGATAGGGAGAAATCAGAACTGATGAACAGTCACTGGACTCAAAACATTAACTCTGTTTTCTCCCCACAGATGATGCAGACCTGCTGCATTCCACCAGTGATTTCTGTTCCAGATCTCCAGCTCTTTGTTTTATTTCACTGATTTTAAATGACTATTTAGAGAGTTAAACCTTTGCTGGAACTAAATCCAATCAGGGAACCAGGTTTAATAGACAACAAGTATCTGAAAGCTACTTTGGAAAAAAGAACAATTGAAGTTGATATTTGTCTGGAGTTAAAACTCTGTTTACCATACAATAAAAAGAGTAGAGCAATGAGTAATAACTTCATACATATTCATTAATGAGGTTCGGAAATGGAAGTACACAGCAAATACAGAGGCAACAACTGATAACCTAGCATACATGAAAAGTGCAGTCATTATTCTTGGTTGCACAGTGATCTAAATTTCCCTTTTCAAACTGGGACAAACAGTAGCACCAGGATTTAAACCTCCAGGAATTCAGACAGAACCACTTCCAACTCAAAACAAAAAACCTCCCTTTGGCTGTGCTGAGTAAAAGCAGCTTCTGGACAGTGTAGCGTAGAGCAGTATCGCTAGTGTGATAACCTCAGGTGAGGCAGTTGAACAATGTGCCAGGTAACAGCTGAGTCGGACCATCCCATAGTGTAGTTTCAAGTCCACTCCCTACTGTAGCTGAGGTGGCACCATGCAGTCAGCTGCTCAATGACATCCTGTGGTCAATGGGACCTCCATCTTTATCCAAGTTGGGCTGACAATCCACTCCAATCACACATGATCCAACTGATATTCTCATATCCTCAAGGCAAGAAGCAATGGGCAATAATATCACCTCACCCTATTCTCTAAGGAAGGGGAAGGGGAGAAATAAAGTAAAAATTGAGCACTTGTTTACAACAGTTTCCTCTTGCCTGTTGCAGTTTTGGAAATTGGGAAATCTAAGGCCACTGCAGCCAGCAAAGTGAGGCCTCGCACTTGAAGGGTAACCTGTGGCTGTATGTATTCCACTGTTCCTCTTGAAATGTTAAGTACAGGAAAAAGCAGCAGCAGCCAGGGACACTTACACTCATTGCCAACACTCAGCAGTTGAATGTGGCTAGATACTCAGCTTGGCTTGCAGAACAGCAATTGGGATGTGGCCATGAGTGAGAACACACAATTACCAACACACAAACACATACCTGAAGAAGAGGTTACTGCATCAGTCATTGCTGTGAGGATGAACGTCAGCATGGAGGAAAAAAAAGAGACAATGATGTGAGGCACCAGAAACTCTTACAATACAATTTATCACCAGCTCAGCTCAAGTACTTGGCAGAATGCAGAGTCGCTCTTCCGTACTGTGGGCTTGACCATTAATTTGCAAAGCATTATACAACGATCAGCAAACTTTGGGCATGTCACACACATTTTGGTGACTCATTAGATTGCTCCAATGGCAGGTTGCTCCGAACTCAGTCGAGATCAAAATGAGGTTTGTTCCACCCTGCAACACAGTTACAAGCACTTGGCTCTCCCTGTGAATAATTTAGAACATAGAACAGAGAACAGTACAGCACAGAACAGGCCCTTCAGCCCACGATGTTGTGCCGATCATTGATCCTCATGTATGCACCCTCAAATTTCTGTGACCATATGCATGTCCAGGAGTCTCTTAAATGTCCCCAATGACCTTGCTTCCATAACTGCTGCTGGCAATGCATTCCATGCTCTCACAACTCTCTATGTAAAGAACCCACCTCTGACATCCCCTCTATACTTTCCTCCAACCAGCTTAAAACTATGACCCCTCGTGTTAGCCATTTCTGCCCTGAGAAATAGTTTCTTGCTATCGACTCTATCTATGCCTCTCATTATCCTGTACACCTCAATTAGGTCCCCTCTCCTCCTCCTTTTCTCAGTCAACCTCTCTTCATAAGATAAGCCCTCCAGTCCAGGCAGCATCCTGGTAAACCTCCTCTGAACCCTCTCCAAAGCATCCACATCTTTCCTATAATAGGGTGACCAGAACTGGACGCAGTATTCCAAGTGCGGTCTCACCAAAGGTTTATAGAGCTGCAACAAGATCTCACGACTCTTAAACTCAATACCCCTGTTAATGAAAGCCAAAACACCATATGCTTTCTTAACAACCCGGTCCACTTGGGTGGCCATTTTAAGGGATCTATGTACCTGCACACCAAGATCCCTCTGTTCCTCCACACTGCCAAGAATCCTATCCTTAATCCTGTACTCAGCTTTCAAATTCGACCTTCCAAAATGCATCACCTCGCACTTATCCAGGTTGAACACCATCTGCCACCTCTCAGCTCATCTCTGCATCCTGTCAATGTCACGCTGCAGCCTACAACAGCCCTCTATACTGTCAACGACACCTCCAACCTTTGTGTCGTCTGCAAACTTGCTGACCCATCCTTCAATCCCCTCATCCAAGTCATTAATAAAAATTACAAACAGTAGAGGCCCAAGAACAGAGCCCTGTGGAAGACCACTCACCTCCAGGCAGAATATCTTCCTTCTACTATCACTCGCTGTCTTCTGTTGACCAGCCAATTCTGTATCCAGACAGCTAAGTTCCCCTGTATCCCATTCCTTCTGACCTTCTGAATGAGCCTACCATGGGGAACCTTATCAAATGCCTTGCTGATGTCCATATACACCACATCCACAGCTCGACCCTCATCAACTTTTCTAGTCACATCCTCAAAGAACTCGATAAGATTTGTGAGGCATGACCTGCCCCTCACAAAGCCGTGTTGACTGCATTTAATCAAGTCATGCTCTTCCAGATGGTCATAAATCCTATCCTTCAGTATCCGTTCTAACACCTTGCAGACGACAGACGTGAGACTGACTGGTCTGTAATTGCCAGGGATTTCCCTATTTCCTTTCTTGAAGAGAGGAATTACATTTGCCTCTCTCCAGTCCAGTGGAGAGTGAGGATGCAAAGACCTTCGCAAGTGGCGAAGCAATTGCATTTCTCGTTTCCCAAACCAGCCGAGGACAAATCTTGTTCGGGCCTGGCAACTTGCCAATCTTAATGTTTGACAAAATTTTCAGCACATCAGCTTCCTCTATCTCTATGCATTCCAGCATGCACACCTGCTCTTCAAAGGTTTCATTCACTACAAAGTTTGCTTCTTTCGTAAAGACAGAAGCAAAAAACTCATTTAGGGCTTCCCCTACCTCTTCGGATCCCACACACAAGTTTCCTATGCTATCCCTGATTGGCCCTACTCTTTCTTTGACCATTCTCTTATTCCTCACATAAGTGTAAAATGCCTTTGTGTTCTCCCTAATCCGTTCTGCCAAGCCTTTCTCGTGCCCCCTCCTGGCTCTCCTCAGACCATTTTTGAGCTCCTTCATCGCCTGCCTGTAATCCTCTAGAGCTGAGCTTGACCCTAGCTTCCTCCACCTTATGTAAGTTACCTTCTTCCTTTTGATGAGAAGCTCCACCGCTCTCTCCATCCAAGGTTCCTTTATCTTACCCCTTCTTGCCTGTCTCAGAGGGACATATTTATTCATCACTCGCAACAACTGTTCCTTAAACAGTCTCCACATGTCCATAGTGCCTTTACCATGGAACAATTGCTCCCAGTCCATGCTTCCTAACTCATGTCTAATCGCATCATAGTTTCCTCTTCCCCATTTAAATATCCTCCCATTTTGCCTCATCCTCTCCTTCCCCATAGCTATGTAGAATGTGAGGCAGTTGTGGTCACTTTCACCAAAATGCTCTCCCACCACAAGATCTGATACCTACCCCGGCTCGTTTCGGAGCACCAAGTCTAGAATGGCCTCTCCCCTCGTCGGCCTGTCAACGTACTGAGTTAGGAAACCCTCCTGAACACACCTTACAAAAACAGCTCCATTCAAATCTTCTGCTCGAAGGAGGTTCCAATCAATATTGGGAAAGTTAAAGTCACCCATTACAACAACCCTACTACGTCCACACTTTTCCAAAATCTGCCGACCTATTATTTCTTCCATCTCCCTGCTGCTATTGGGGGGCCTGTAGTAAACCCCTAACGAGGTGACTGCTCCCTTGCTGTTCCTAATTTCCACCCATACTGACTCGGTAGGCAGATCTTCCTCGACAATGGAAGCTTCTGTAGCTGTGATACCCTCTCTGATTAATAGTACTACACCCCCTCCTCTTTTCCCCCCTCCCTATTCTTTTTAAATGCTCTAAACCCTGGAACATCTAGCAACCATTCCTGCCCCTGAGAAACCCATGTCTCTGTTATGGCCACAACATCATAGCACCAGTACTGATCCATGCTCTAAGTCCATCACTTTTATTCCTGATACTCCTTGCGTTAAAGCAAACACACTTTAACTGACCCCTTGGTTCCTTCCCAGGAAAATCCTTCCCACTAGCTGGTCTACCTTTTGCTATTGCCTCATCTGCATCACATCTCACCTCCGGTATACAGCTCAGGTATAATTTGAAACACAGACTGACTGAGGAGCAAGGCAGCATCAATATCCCCATTTCCAGCCAATCTCCCTATGGGTATAAAGGCAGCAGCAGGGGGCTACTGTCTGGGTTCAGGGCTCCATTTATGTCCTCAGTATCACTGCTGATGACCCGTTCACTTAATGAGTCTGGACAAAACACATAGCCCACAACCTCACTCGAAGCAGACGTCCTGAACTGGGGTTGGGAGGAAATTTCACACCAGCATATGAATTCATCATTCTGAGGGTGTGTCAGCAGGAGCTGAGACAGCAGCTTTCAAACTAGGACATCGCAAAGTTACAGCCAGGAGAGGGATCAATGTTGCAGTGATTGCGCATGAAATGAGAAAAGGGAATTTCTCCCGGACAATAGCATTGATCGTAGTGAACCCTCAGGCACCTCTGGTTTCTGTTTCCAACTGAATTGCTTCAACGTTCCAATTTTCCAACTAAAGCACTGGCAAAGAGAATGTGGTGAAGTGCTTTGAACAGGGCTAGGGCTGGAGAGGGAAGGATAACTGTGAGAGGGAACAGGAACGTTCAATGTGTTTCACAGAGAGCTAGAAAGAAGGCATATGGTATATAGGAGAGAAACAGCTTGTCTGTGCCCTGAGGGACAGTCCTGAAGGCACACACTGCACACTAACTTTCCTAACCTTTCTCCAAGGCTGATTTTCCTCCTGCCAAGGCACCAAGAGGCAGATTGCCGCTTGGAGTCAAGCCTTTTAACGTCAGTACATTTTCATGTTCCTCTCTGCAAAGAGAACAAACCAACAGAAAGGTTAACTTGAAAGAGGTGCCAAAAAAACATGAAATGAAGGCACCGCGTGCATAGTCATACAGCAGCAGCGCAGCACACTTCCAGCCACTGAGAAATCAGGAACATCAGACAAACCTACCTAAGAACAGTAAAGACTCGGGCCATCTTGCCAATTGCACGGATCTTGTTCTTGATGACTTCCTTGCGATCATGTTGAGAAGCTGAGACAAAGAGGTGCACAAGGCTATCATTAGGCTCGACAGACCCCTGACCCAGTCAGCCCCAAGCAAGTTACACAGAAGCATTGGGTTTTATGGATGGTGACCAACACAATGGTCAAGGTGCAATCCAGGGCCATCAGAACATACACCATGAATTCCTCTAGAAGAAAGCTCACAATGAGAGTCCAGATTTGAGCCTTAATTTTAGCACTTACAGCAAAAATGCATTCATCCCAATATATTCACCACTTTCCATAAAATCTCCATAGTGAGGAAATAGGCCATTCGGCTTAGAGAACTCTTCTCTCACTCTCTGTCCTTAAACTGTCAAGCTAAGGACACGGTGATCGTGAGAAAGCCATTTGTAATCTCAGTCAAATTCAGTCATTAAAATGAGATCGCTGGTCATGACCACCTTGCTTGAAAAGGTTGCTGTGCACGATATGTTTACAGTGTTTTCCACTCTTCTTTATTGACTATGCTGCAAAAAGACTTCATAGAATCTGTACAGCGTTGAAGCAGGCCATTCAGCCCATCAAGTCCATACTGACCCTATGAAGAGCATCCCACCCAGACCCACCATCCTACCCAATCCCTGTACAGCTCCATTTCCCACAGCTAACCCACCTAGCCTGCACACCCCTGGACACTATGGGCAATTTAGCATGGCCAATCGACCTCTACTGCACATCATTGGACTGTGGGAGGAAACTGCAGCACCCCACAGAAACCTACGTGGACACGGTCGAATGTGCAAACTCACATAGACAGTTGCCTGAGAATGGAATCGAACCCAGGTACCTGACACTGTGAGGCAGCAGTGCTAACCACTGAGACACCGTGCTGCCCCAAGCCATTTCATTCACTGTGAAGTGATTTGCAATGGCTCGAGGTTGTGAAAACCTCGACACAAATGTAAGTTGGTTTCTCCCTCAATACTAACATTAGTCACAACAGGAGGGAGAAAGGAAGTTGGATGAAAGGTGGCCAGCCCCTGATCAACTGCAACCTTCCATCACCCACCATCGGATCAAAGGCATTGGGTTCAGTTCATACTTACCATCGTCATCATCCAGGAGCTCATCGTCAGTACAGATGTTCAGGATGTTGACCAGCATGTCTGTAACTGTAAGAGACAGCAGACAATTCAGGCCAGGCAGAATCACAGTGCCATGCAGAACTCAGAGCTCGAGAATCATTTGGCTGTTAGAAGCAATATTATTCTTAGAACAAATGGTAAGACTTGTCCTCAACTAAGTGATTGTACAGAATTGAACTATATTCCTCTAATCCCAAGCACATTCACAAGACAGACTAACTGCAGGGACAAGGTCAGTTACATAAAAAGGCCAAGGGTCTGAATTCAAAAGTGAGAAAGTTGGGAAGACTTCACACAGTCGAGTCAATTTTGTGTCATCAAGATCACAATGCTGACATTCTGAGAATTAGATTAGATTAGATTAGATTAGATTAGATTAGATTACAGTGTGGAAACAGGCCCTTCGGCCCAACAAGTCCACACCGCCCCGCCGAAGCGTAACCCACTCATACCCCTACATTTACCCCTTACCTAACACTACGGGCAATTTAGTATGGCCAATTCACCTGACCTGCACATCTTTGGATGGTGGGAGGAAACCGGAGCACCTGGAGGAAACCCACGCAGACACGGGGAGAACGTGCAAACTCCACACAGTCAGTCGCCTGAGGCGGGAATTGAACCCGGGTCTCTGGCGCTGTGAGGCAGCAGTGCTAACCACTGTGCAATCTTCAGATCAGGTTTTCGTTTAGGTGAAAGTCAATTATAAGTAACAGTTCAGCAGTCAGAGTTGAAGATGAATTTTAAAAATAGTGATTTCTGGAATGTCCTCAGGTTCCCAGAAGACATTTTACTGTGCAGCTTGTCTGGTTTCTTCTTATTTAGGAACAAGAGGAATCCTTCCATTTGTGACCAGCTCCTTGGAGGTTATTCCTTCAACTCACTCACCTATACGTGTATCGAAACTACATCTTCAGTTGGCTGTTGCTCAACAACATTCAGCAGGTCCACCCCTTTTTATGTAACTGACATTGTCTCTGCAGAGTTAATCTGTCTTGTGAATGTGCTTGGGATTAGTGGGATATAGTTCAATTCTGTACAATCAATTAGTTGAGGGCAACCTTGGCAGGTCCACACCCCCCCGCCAACAACCCACCCTCCACTCCCTGCACTTTCCCCTGCCACCGCAAGAAGTGCAAAACCTGTGCCCACACCTTCCCCCCTTACTTCTGTCCAAGGCCCCAAAGGACTCTTCCACATCCGACGGAGATTTACCTGTACTTCCACATATGTCATCGAGTGTGTCCAATGCTCTTGAATTGGTCTCCTCTACATTGAGGAGACAGGACACCAACTTGCAGAATATCTCTGGGACACACGCATCCAACAAACCCCACCACCCCATGGCTGAACACTTCAACTCTCCTTCCCACTCCGCCAAAGACATGCAAATCCTGGACTTCCTCCACTGCCAAACTCTCGTCACCTGATGCCTGGAGGAAGAACGCCTCAGCTTTTGCCTTGGGACCATCAACAACATGGGATCAATGTGGATTTCACCGGTTTCCTCATTTCCCGCCCCTGACCTTATCCCAGATCCAACCTTCCACTTGGCACCACCCTCTTGAACTGTCCTACCTGTCCACCTTCCTTCTCACTATTATGACACGGGGTAAACCCCTCTGCTAATTTAAACTCAACACACAGAGAAGCTCACCTTGCGCTGTAATCTGTTAAATTTAGAGGGGCAAAGAACTATCCCTGAAGTCACTATTTAAAGTAATTACTCTAAGTTCAACAGAGAACATTAAAACCAATTACTACTTGTAACTCATTTCTCTTAAATCTATCTTTTACCTCCCACTCTAAAATACTAGTCCGATAAAAAATCCTGATTAAGATTTACAAAAAAAAAATCACATTTCAAAACCAGTCAGTTTTGTCAAATCTCCTTTGTAGATTTTCCTCTGCAGATTCTCTCCAGGTTGGCCTCAATGTTCAGCTACGCAAACTCCGCACAGACAGGTCCCTTTCAGAGAGCTCTTCAGCTAGCAGTCTATATTTGTTGGTCTTTGGCAGTTCTCCCCCGAACTGTTCAAAATGTCTGGTTTCATACCCCAAAACATCAGATTGTTTCATTGGTTTTAATACTATCAACACACTAAATTCAAATTTGATTAGATTTGGGTATCTTGGGGCAAATTTTAAACTGATTGGCTGAATTTGAATTTGTTTTTGTTTCACAGCAACTCATCTGCAGCTATTTGTTTTGACCAAGTATTACATTGTTACATTGCTCAGGACTTCCTGTGCTTTGTTCGTCCTTACTAGCTTTTCAACTCTCTTAAAAGTACAGTACATCTCTACACCTTCATAACACCCCCGATCCGTTCCACCTTCACCCCCACCTTCATCTACTTATTGCATTCCCAACTACATTCACCCCAGCCCCACCCCCTCGCTCCTATTTATCTTTCAGCCCCCTTGGGCCACCGCCTCATTCCTGATGAAGAGTTGCTGTTCGCAACATCGACTCTCTTACTCCTCAGATGCTGCCTGACTGGCTGTGTTTTTTCAGCACCATACTCTTTGAATCTTCAGCATCAAAGCCCCAAACTAATCTTCACAATTAAAGCCATAAGTCCCTTCATTCATCTATCTTAAAGTTTTGCCTGTTCGCTTTTCAAAGTCGCTTGATTTAAAACTAAATAACAAGCAGTAAAAAATCTACATCAAATTTTGACTTCAAAACCTTCTTAATCCACACTGTCCAAAAATGTCCAAATTCCAGTTCCTGATCGTCCTTAAATATAAGTACATGTACCCGATACTACACTGACTGAATCAAGTCTTGTCCCCCTGTAGTTTGCAATAACACCAAACCCAGTCCTGTCACAGAGTCATAGAGATGTACAGCACAGAAACAGACCCTTCAGTCCAACTTGTTCGTGCCGACCAGATATTCTAAATTAATCTAGTCTCATTTGCCAGCACTTGGCCTATACTCCTCTAAAGCCTCCCTCTTCGTTTACCCATCTAGATGCCTTTTACATGTTGTATTTGTACCAGCCTCCACCACTTCCTCCAGCAGCTCATTCCATTGCCTTAGGTTCCTTTTAAATTTTCCCCCTCTCACCCTAAACCTGTACCCTCTACTTCTGGACTCCCCCACTCCAGGGAAAAGACTTTGTGTATTTACCCTATCCATGCCCCTCACGATTTAACAAACCTCTATAAGGTCACCCCTTGGCCTCTGCGGCCCTGCCTATTCAGTCTCTCCCGAAAGCTCAAACCCTCCAAACCTGGCAACATCATCTTTTCTGAATCCATTCAAGTTTCACCACACCCTTACTCTGCCAGGGAGATCAGAATTGTACACAATATTCCAAAAGTGACAACCTTTTCAGCAGCGCGAGCCAGGGATCAGCCAGGAAGGGACGTTTCAATATAAAATACTTACCTCATGAATCAACAGAGCAAAGGCTGAATGTGAGTGGAAGCGGACACGGGTACTACTGAGTTAGTGAACTAATATATTCAGGCAGTGGCTAAACCTGAAACACTGCACATGCAGCATCTTCCTCCTCTAACCAAAAAAAAGACTCTTTTTGGAGGATGGGTAAGGAATGGATTTTTCAAATCTCTTTTGGCAATTTAGAGTAGAGGCGATAGAAGCTATGGCAGTTGCATGTTCCTCTTGCAGGATTTGGGAAGTAAGGGTCACCTTAGTGTCCCTGCTGACTTCCCCTGTGGGACGTTTACCCAACCCCAGCTCCTCCCAGACCGCGTTAGGGAAGTGGGGCTGGAATTGGATGAACTTTGGACTATTCTGGAGGCTGAGGGGGTGATAGAGAGGAGTTACAGGGAGGTAGTCACACCTAAGTTACAGGATAAATGTAGCTGGGTGACTGCAAGGAGAGGAAAAGGAGATAGGTAGTCCTCAGTCAGTGCATGGGTTCCCTGTGGCCGTCTCCCTCAATAATAAGTATACCACTTTGGATACTGTTGGAGGGGACGACCTTTCAGGGGAAAGCCACAGTGGTCAGGTCTCTGGCACTGAGCCTGCTCTGTGGCTCAGAAGGAAAGGGGAGAGAATAGTGATAGGAGATTCAATGGTGAGGGGAACAGACAGGAGATTCTGTGGTCGTGAACGAGACTCCTGGATAATATGTTGCCTCCTGGGTGCCAGGTCAGGGATGTTGCGGATCGAGTCTACAAGATTCTTAAGGGGGAGGGTGAACAGCCAGAAGTTTTGGTACACATCGGTACCTAGGACATTGCTAGAAAAAGGAATGAGGGTCTGAAAAGTGAATATAGGGAGTTCGTTTGGAAGCTAGAAGGCAGGATGAGCAGAGTCGTAATCTCAAGATTGCTACTGGTGTCATGGGCTAGTGAGGCTAGGAACAGAGAGCGAGTGCAGATGAACACGAGGCTGCAGAGTTGGCGTAGCAGGGAGGCTTCAGACACGTGCATCATTGGGATACCTTCTGGAGAAGGTGGGACCTTTAAAAGGAGGACGGGTTGCACCTGAACTGGAGGGGCACCAATATCCGAGGCAGAAGGTTTGCGAGAGCTCTGCGGGAGGGTTTAAATTAGTTTGGCAGAGGGGGTGGGAACCAGAGCTAGGGATCAGAGGATGGGGTAGCTGGTGAACAGGCAGATACAGCATGCAGAGAATCTGTGAAGAAGGCTATACAGGTGATTGGACAAAGTTGCAGTCAGTGTGATGGGTTAAAGTACGTCAATTTTAACGCAAAAAATGTCAGGAATAAGGAGGAGGAACTTCGAGCATGGATCAGTACTTGGAACTACGGTGTGTTGGCCATTATGGAAACTTGAATATCACAGGGGCAGGAATGGTTGTTGGATGTTCCAGGATTGAGATGTTTCAAAAGGAATAGAGAGGGAGGTAAAAGAGGTGGGGGAGTGGCTGATATACTCAAACAGGTTGATGTTAAGAAGGAGCATGTGCTGGAAATTTTGAAAAACATGAAGATAGATAAGCCCCCGGGTCAGATGGGATCTACTCAAGGTTACTACAGGATGTGAGGGAAGATATTACTGTGCCTTTGGCGATGATCTTTGCATCCTCACTGTCCACTGGAGTAGTACCAGATGACTGAAGAGTGTCAAAGAAAGGGAATAGGGATAACCCTGGGAATTACAGACCAATTAGTCTTACATCGGTGGTGGGCAAACTACTGGAGAGGATTCTGAGAGACTGGATTTATAATTATTTGGAAAAGCATAGCTTGATTAGAGATAGTGAGCATGGCTTTGTGATGGGCAGGTCACTGAATTCTTTCAGGATGTGACAAAACACATTGATGAAGGTAGATCAGTGGATGTGGTGCATGTGTATTTTAGCAAGATGTTTGATAAGGTTCTGCATGGTAGGCTCATTCAGAAAGTAAGGAGGCATGGGATACATGGAAATTTTGGCTGTCTAATACAGAATTGGCTGGCCCATGGGAGACCGAGGGTGGTAAGAAATACAAAGTATTCAGCCGAGAGCTGTGGCCAGTGGTGTTCCACGGGGATCTATTCTGGGACCTCTGCTCTTTGTGACTTCTTTAAATGACTTGGATGAGGAAGTAGACAGGTGGGTTAGTAAGCTTTCCAATGACACAAAGGTTGGTGGACTTGTGGATAGTGTGGAGGGCTATTGTAGCTTGCAACGGAACATTGCCAGGATGCAGAACTGGGCTGAGATGTGGCAAATGTAGTTCAACCTGGAAAAGTATGAAGTGATTCACTTTGGAATGGCGAATTTCAATGCAGATTACAGGGTTAAAGGCAGGATTCTTGACAGTGTAGAGGAACAGAGAGATTTGGGATCCACGTCCATAGATTCCTCAAAGTTGCCACCCAAGTTGATAGGGTTGTTCAGAAGACGTATGCTGTGTTGGCTTTCATTAGCAGCGGGGTTGGGTTTGAGAGCTGTGAGGTTATGCTGCAGCTCCAAAAGCCGTGATTAGACCACATTTGGAATATTGCATTCAGTTCTGGTCGCCTCACTGTAGGAAAGATGTGGAAAGTTTGGAGACAGTGCAGAGGACATTTACCAGGATGCTGCCTGGACGAAGAATCTTATGAAGAAAGGTTGAGGGAGCTGGGGCTTTTCTCATTGGAGCGAAGAGGATGAGAGGTGAATTGATAGAGATGTACAAGATGTTGACAGGCAGAGATAGAATGGGCAGCCAGAGACTTTTTCCCAGGGCGGAAATGTCTATCATGAGGGACTTAATTTTAAGGTGATCGGAGGAAGGTTTAGGAGAGATGCCAGAGGTAGGTTGCTTACACAGAGGGTGGTGGGTGCATGGAATGCACTGCCAGCGGTGGTAGTAGAGTCAGATATATTAGAGACATTTAAGCGACTCGTGGTTCAGCACATGAATGATAGTAAAATGTTGGGTATGGAGGTTAGTTTGATCTTAGGGTAGGATAAAAGGTTGGCACAACATTAATGGCTGAAAGGCCTGTAACGTGCAGTACTGTTTTATGTTCAATGTCTTGTACAGCCGCAACATGACCTCCCAACTACTATACTCAATGCTCTGACCAATAACGGAAAGCATACCAAACGCCTTCTTCACTATCCTATCTACCTGTGACTCCACTTTCAAGGAGCTATGAACCTGCACTCCAAGGTCTTGTTGTTTATCAACACTCCCCAGGACCTTACCACTAAGTGTATAAGTCCTGCTCTGATTTGCCTTTCCAAAATGCAACACCTCACATTTATCTAAAGTTAACTCCTCTCCTACTGTCTCTCAGCAACACATTCTCTCTCTGCTGGACTGTCCACCTCACCCACATCTCAGGTTCCAAAGGCTATACTCATAAATATAAGCTTCCTGTAATAATAAAGCCCAGCTTCATCAATCCTGAAGCAAGCAACCCTTACCTTTCTCACCAACAAAGGGCAGAGACCAGGAGAATACATCCATGAAGTTTGGAAGCCAGTAGGGGTGAGGGGAGCAGTTAAATTGTCTAATATTCATCACATTATTTTCATATTTCAATATAGCAGCTGTAGGAAGGAGAATGCAAACACATCACAATGAATCAGCACAGATCAAACACTGCAATGGACTTAAGTATGAACAGAAAACACAGCAGACTACTCAAAAAAGTATATACTATGGCAGTGGTAAATAAATGAATTAACTTTCTCACCTTTGTTATTATAGACATCTAGATAATTTGGTGCAGAGAAAATGGTTATTAAAGATGGAAAGCCAGTTGCCTGGTTTTTCCGATACATTCGGTACCTGTCAATTTAAAGAATCCAAGAATAAACAATACACTAACCAAATAATCAGCCACAGTATCACAGAGGTTGATGGACAATGAAAGACTGCTTCCATATTGGAGTGAGAAAAAACTGGATTCACACCAGCAGGAGAACAGAGAGAGAAAGGAGACCTCGATGCACTGGAGCGAGTGATGGGACAGAGACTCACTGGAGAAAGTGGGTGATGGAACTAAGACCCACTGGAGTGAGTAGGTGATGGGACTGAAATGTATTGGAGCTAGTGGGTAATGGACTGAGATGCACTGGAGAAAGTGGGTAATGGGACTGAAACTCACTGGAGCGAGTGGATGATGAAATCGAGACAAACTGGAGCTAGTGGGTAATGAGCTGAAAATGTGTTGCTGGAAAAGCGCAGCAGGTCAGGCAGCATCCAGGGAGCAGGAGAATCGATGTTTCGGGCATGAGCCCTTCTTTAGAAGGGCTCATGCCCGAAACGTCGATTCTCCTGCTCCTTGGATGCTGCCTGACCTGCTGCGCTTTTCAGCAACATATTTTCAGCTCTGATCTCCAGCATCTGCAGTCCTCACTTTCTCCGAGTGGGTAATGAGACAGAGACTCACTGCAGAAAGTGGGTGGTGGGACCAACTTCTGTAAGAGCCTTTCCAGATACTGAATCTGATACTGAGAATCCCGTGTGTGGTAATGGGAGCCCCGCCTCGCCTCTCTATATCCACAACAGTGCCAGTGCTATGAGAGACAGGAAAAACAGGCAACCAAGAGGTGGGAGCAATGGCTTCCAATCAGATGTCTGTCCTTACCCGGAATCCTGAGCCTCATGTGCACGGATTACTGACAACAAGTTGTTGTGCTGCAAAAAGCGACAAACTGCAGCATAACTGAAAAGGAGAAGAAAGTTGTGTCAGCATGAAAATATTGCTCAGCCACTGGGAATCCTCAATTCCTTCACAAAACATGTAAACTCATTAGAAAATCCATATTTCCCTTGGAATCAGTGGAAAAAAATGAAGCAAACCTTTTTTTATCATGGTGCAGGATGGAGTGTGATAAGGGATCATGTGCAGATAAGAGGAGGAAAACAGGCTGCATGTACAAAACAGTGCAATGGGACTGCTCACAAGCCCATGGTCAGAATTCAAACTACAACATCACCACTATCTAGTTTCACACATATCCACATCCTCATCCTATCTAATTCAGTGATGGTGCAGCTTAAATTGCTCACAAAGAAAGCCCAGTGTTACTGCTACAGTTGGGGGGGACAGGGTGTGCTGATACCTTTTTAGTCTCACTCATCATGGGTCATTTAAATCATATTGGTTTTCAACTGTATCCAGTCTAGCATTAGAAAGAGATCAGCCAGCTTTCTTTAATCAACAAAGAACAACTCATTCACGAAAAAGAGAAGCTCCGCATTCAAACATGTATGGACGATTGACAATGATCTCACAGCACAAATTTAACATGTAACAAATATGGGTAACAGACAAGCCACAGTCAAACACCCACAGCACACGATAGATCAAATCGAGTCTCCCCAACTCCCACCCATATCTTAATGACACAATGAGTCACTAGATTGCATTAAACTTCACAAAGGATGACAATGATCTGACCTAGTAACTCATTTAAAAGCTGCTCCATCCATATTGCCTCACTGTCTGCTCACACCCTGATGCGTCACCTTCCTTTCCAGGAACTGGATTCTTGCAAACACCATTCCAGCATTCATTCACAGAAACAAATCCAGCTTTTCACAAACAGCAAGTGTCACCAAATAAATCCTGACTCCTGTTTGTTTCTTGAGCTCGAATCGGTTTTCTTTCTGCCTTCTTCTCCAACTGACTACAATCTGGCAATTGTTTTTCATCAAGTGATCAGCGGAAAATCATGCAACAAGCTCTGCTCATGATCCTCAGCAGTGTTAAATGCAACTAATATTTTGGAACAGTCATTTGGAAATGTAGCCATTAGCAGTTGGATTTGAATACAACAACCCCATGGAACTCTCTGGGCCCTGACTGACTTTGACTGGACTAAATTGTCAGACCAGCAGCTGGGAGCTACACAACAGTCAGTGATGTAGAGGTAGATCTATGAGTTTTTCTTCTTCTAACCCCAATGTGGATTTAACATTAGGAAACCATCTGGATGAGGGCTTTCAAAGTTGAATAGTTTACACACAAAGTGCTGCCAGTGAAATAATGATAACATGGTTAAATATACATCTTGGTCATCTCGAAAATCTCTGACGCTCATCACATTACAGATAATCATCTTTGCATACTCCCTAACTCGGTGCCTCCTTCATCTATTTCAAGTGTAACGAAATTTCAAGCATGAGAAACTGACATCCCCTAAGTTTGTGTCCGGTTAGGGTAAAATGGAAAGGGAATGCTGTTATCTTGGCAAATACAAGCGAATACAGTTGTTAATAAAGTGTACGGGACACGTGCCTTTACCAGACGTGGTTTGCATTACAAGAGCAGGGAGGTCATGCTGGGGTTGCATAAAATTTTGGTTAGGCCACAGCTGGAGTAGTGTGTGCTGTTGTGGTCTGTCCATAACATGAAGGACGTGATTGCACTGGAGAGGATGCAGAGGAGTTTCACCAGGATGTTGCCTGGGAAAGAACATTTCAGTTTTGAAGAGAGGCTGGATCAGCTTGGATTGGTTTCTTTCGAGTAGAGAAGACCAAGACGGACCCTGATAGAAGGGTATAAGATTATTCAGTACATGGGCAGGTGGAAGAGGAAGCATCTGTTCCCCTTGCTGGAAGAGTCAGTAACAAGGGAATATAATTTTAAGGCCAAGGGGAGGAGGTTTAGAGGGGATTTGAGGGAAAATATTTTCACCAAGAAGGCGGTGAGGGTTGGAATACACAACCTGGAAGGATAATTGAACCAGGAAATCTCAGAAGCTTTAATAAGAAATTGGATGAGCACTTGAAATGTTATAACATTCAAGGCCATGTACTGAAAAGTAGCACGAGGGCAGATTTAGGGCAGTTTTTGTCAGTGCAGACTCAATTGGCTGAAGGACATCTTCCATACTGCTGCAATGATTCTGCTGCAGGAGTATGATCAGCTGAGGCCTGAATTAGATTAGATTCTCTACAGTGTGGAAAGAGGCCATTCGGCCCAACTGGTCCACACCGACTCTCCGAAGAGCAGCCCACCCAGACCCATTCCCCCTAACTAATGCACCTAATTCTATGGATAATTTAGCATGACCAATTCACCTAACCTGCAAATCTTTGAACTGTGGGAGGAAATCGGAGCACCCGGAGGAAACCCACGCAGACACGGGGAGAATGAAAAAGCAGAACCGGAAAGGGAATACATTTTGGATTATTAATTGAGTCATGAGCAAATTAACAGAGGGCAAATAAGATTAGCAATTTTGATGCCTCACTCCAAGATGGGTTTGGGGAAAATAGGTTTCCATTCATGGGGCACTGGCTTCTGGACAAACCGAGTGGGACAGGAAGAAAAAGAAATGTCTACACTGAGAGTCCATCAGACAGTACAGTCCACAAGAGGGAATTGTGGTGGAAGAGAGCACTTCTTATTAAAAGGACTTCAGCCGAGAGTGAGAAGAGTAAGGTCAATGACAGTTCACCAGATGATTCAATCCTGTCCTATGAGAGAGGGATTAAGATGCAATGGGAGTTACGTACAGGCCTCCTAACAGCAGTCAGGATGTGGGCAAGAAAACAAATCAGGAGTTAGTAAAGGCATCATTACAATAATCATAGAAGCCTTCAAATACAGGTGGACAGGGAAAATCAGATTGGTAGCAGATCTCAAGAAAAGGAATTTGTGAAATGTCTGTGAGATGGACAATAGACATAGGTGCAGGAGTAGGCCATTCTGCCCTTCGAGCTTGCACCACCATTCAATATGATCATGGCTGATCATCCTTAATCTGTATCCTGTTCCTGCCTTATCTCCATAACCCTTGATTCCACTATCCTTGAGAGCTCTATCCAACTCTTTCTTAAATGAATCCAGAGACTGGGCCTCCACTGCCCTCTGGGGCAGAGCATTCCACACACCCACCACTCTCTGGGTGAAGAAGTTTCTCCTCATCTCTGTCCTAAATGGTCTACCAGGTATTTTTAAGCTGTGTCCTCTGGTTCGGCACTCACCCATCAGCGGAAACATGTTTCCTGCCTGCAGGGTGTCCAATCCTTTGATAATCTTATATGTCTCAATCAGATCCCTTCTCAGTCTTCTAAACTCAAGGGTATACAAGCCCAGTCGCTCCAGTCTTTCAGCGTAAGGTAGTCCCGCCATTTCAGGAATTGACCTCGTGAACCTACATTGTACTCCCTCAATAGCCAGAATGTCTTTCCTCAACTTTGGAGACCAGAACTGCACACAGTACTCGAGGTGTGGTCTCACCAGGGCCCTGTACAGCTGCAGAAGAACCTCTTTGCTTCTATACTCAATCCCTTTTGTTACGAAGGCCAGCATGCTATTAGCCTTCTTCACTACCTGCTGTACCTGCATGCTTACCTTCATTGATTGGTGTACAAGAACGCCCAGATCTCTTTGTACTGCCCCTTTACCTAAATTGATTCCATTTTTGGAGCAGACTGTGGTACAGCCCACGAGGCAACAGGCAATTTTGGATTTGGTGATGTGCAATGAGGCAGACTTGATTCGGGAGCTTAAGATGAAAGAACCCCTCGGGGCCAGTGACCAAAATATGCTTAACTGCAGGATGATTTCTGAGAGAGAGAAGCTGGAATCAGATGTAATAATACCACAACTGAGTAAAGATAATTAGAAAAACATGCAAGGGGTGTTGGCCAGAGTTGACTGGAAGACAGTGGAGCAGCAATGAAGGAGTTTCTGCAGTAATTCAGGTGGCACAGCAGAAATTCATCCCAAGGAAGAAGAAACATAATAAGGGGAGGATGAGGCAACTATGGCTAATAAGGGAAGTCAGGGACTGCATAAAAGCAAAAGAAAAACAAACCAATTTGGTGAAGATTATTGGGAAAGCAGAGTACTGAAATGCCTTTAGAAACCAACACAGGATAACTGAAAAAATAATAAGGGGGAGAAGATGAAATATGAGACCAAGTTGGTAATAATATAAAAGAAAATTGCAAGAGTATTTTTAGATTTATCAAAGGTAAGAGAGAGGCACAAGTTGACAGTGGAGTGCTGGAAAATGATACTGGTCGTGATCAATTTGGATTCCCAGAAGGCCTTTGACAAAGTATGGCACAGTTAGCTCTTAAATAAGTGGCCATGGTGTGAAGGGCAAGGTACTGGCATGGACAGAGGTTGGCTGACTGACAGAAGACAGGATAAAGGAGTCTTTTTCAGGGTGGTAGCCAGTAATTAATGAACTTGCGCAGGGGTCACCGTTGGGCCCATTATTATTCACATTATAAATTAAAAGGATCTGGATGAAGGTACTGAGAGCTTTGTCACTAAGCCTTCAGATGATACAAAGATAGGTGGAGGGGCAGCTGGTGTTTCGGAAGTGGGGAGACTGCAGAAGGAGTTCGACAGGCCAGGAGGAGTGGGCAAAGAAATGACAGACAGAATATAGAGAAACCTCGATTACCCAATCATTACCCGAACATAGGAATATCTGGCAAGACTGCAAGGTCCCGATGCTCAGCTAAACTATGTTATCCAGCATTGGATTATCTGGAATTCAATTAACCGATCAAAATACTCCGCACCCGTGTCCTTCAGATAATCAAGGTTCCTCTGTATAGTGTGGGAAAGTGAGAGGTTGTGCACATTGGTATAAAGAATGGAGGCGCAAATTATTTTCTAAACACGGAAAGGCTTTGGAAATCTGAAGCACAAAGGTACTTGCGAATCCTAGTTCATGATTCTGTTAAGATTGCCATGCAGGTTCAGTTGGCAGTTGCGAAGGCAAATGCAATGTTAGCATTCATTTTGATAGTGTAGGATACAAGCATAGAGATTGATTGCTGGGGTTGTATAAGGCTCTGGTCAGACTGTGTTTGGATTAATATGAATAGTTTTGGGCCCCAAATCCAAGCAAGAATGTGCTGGCTTTGGACAGATTCCAGGGGAGGTTTACAAGAATGATTCCCAAGGATGAAGGGCTTGTCATATGAGAAGCAGTTAAGGACTCTAGGTCTACACTTGAATGAGTTGATCTGATCAAAACTTACAGAATACTGAGAGGCTGAATAGAGTGGGCATGGTGAGACTAGGACCTGAGGGCATAGCATCAGAGTGAAGGGATGACCCTTTAGGACTGAGATGAGGAGGAATTTCTTCAGCCAGAAGGTGGTTACACTGTGGAACTCATTGCCCCGGAAGGCTGTGGACGCCCAGTTATTGAGTGCATTTAAGATAGAGATAGACAGGCTCTCGATCGGTGATGGATCGAAGGTTATTTTCTTTTTAGATTAGATTACTTACAGTGTGGAAACAGGCCCTTTGGCCCAACAAGTCCACACCGACCCTCTGAAGAGCAACCCACCCAGACCCATTCCCCTACATTTACCCCTTCACCTAACACTACGGGCAATTTAGCATGACCAATTCACCTGACCTGCACATTTTTGGACTGTGGGAGGAAACCGGAGCACCCGGAGGAAACCCAACAGACACGGGGAGAATGTGCAAACTCCACACAGACAGTTGCCTGAGGCAGGAATTGAACCCGGGTCTCTGGCGCTGTGAGGCAGCAGTGCTAGCCACTGTGCCGCCCAGAAGAAGACAGGAGAATGAGGTTGAGAAACATAACACCCATGATCAAATGACAGAATAGACTCAACGGGCAGAATGGCATAATTCTACCTCTCTATCTTATGGTATTATTATGGGACACACCAATCTTCACAATCTTTGCACATGTGCCCTAACACAAACCTAAAGAAGTAGGAGCAGCCTCGTACAGTGTTATGACTGAAGTGATCTGGTGTCTTCTCACTGCCGTAATCCTCTGTTGGGTCTGACCACAGCAAGTCACACATAGGCCCAAAGGCTGGTGGCTCTTTGAATCTGTCTAACTGAAAGACATAAGACAAGACGTTAAAATGAAGCAAGGAAAGAACATTACTGAACACACTTCACAATCTCAGGGCACCAGAAAATTGAGGACAGTCAACAAAACGGGTCATCTGAGGTCCAGTCATTGTTTTAAGACCAGAAGCTCAAGACCCAATTTATGCACAGGAAGATCTCACAAACTGGGACAGAAAGCAGGGAAGTGACAGAGACTAGAATATGGAGGACTGATACCTGCAAAAGATGAATCAGATACAACAGTAGCTTGCTGAGGAGTGACAGGACAGGGAAAGGAGAACTGTTCACCAACATGAACAGGTCTGTCAATTCACTTTGGCATGTGTGACTCCTTATCCCAGCTCAAGGACGGATCGTACTTACTCTCCTGATGTCATCTAGTGTGTGCACATCGGGCGAGAGGCCCCCATGCAGACACAGGAACTGACGATTGACTATTGCAGCCAGGGGTAGACAATCAAACGCACCCATGCAGGCATTGTAGAGATGGTCCGAGTACTTGATCCTACCTGGGGAGAAGGACAAAAACAATTAAACAAAACAACCATTCAATAAGCTCACTCACTCATGGGTTTTCCCCATCCCCATACCAAACTGCTGTGCACGCCCTTAAATTACTCTCAGCTTCCAGCAGGTTTGTCTTTAAACAAGATTAAACAAATCCACTGGTATCAGCTGAAGAAGTTCTCCAAGAAAAGACTGCTTTCCACCAAGTGAAGCGTAGTCACCTGCTATCATGTTGGATATCTGGCAGCAACATGCCACAAGCAGCAGTGAGTTACACACAACGTGGAACTGGCTTGTGAGTTGAATTATATGGTTTGGGTCAGCACATTGGCCAAAAATGCTCTGATCCTGTTTCATGGGCTATGATCCCAGTTGATAGTGCTACTGAACACATCAAATTCCAGAACAATATCAAGCTTGATCAATGGTTTCTCTTTTGAGAAGTTAGTTGATGTGGTAGTCAGTTACTGAAGCAATCACATAGTCCGCAGAATTTCTTTAACAACAGAAGTTTTTCATCCAGTTCAAATTCAAAAAGAAAAAAAAACAACAAACCTCAAGATATAGATGACAGTTCAGGAAAATCTTGAGACATAGAACAAAACAGTTTTCAACCTTTTTGTGCACACCATCATTTTAGAGATTCAAATCCAGAGATATTACCCCTCTCGATCAAATCTTTATGTTTGTCATAAATGCGAGCTTTGACTTTCTCAGCTTTTACTAAGCAGAAGATTTTCAACCAAACTCTTCTCATTTTGAAGTTACACAAGCTAAATTTTTCTACTTATTCCCATAACTTTTCTGATAAAGTTGTCTGCAGAAAATTCTGTTTGTAATTTTTATTAATGACTTGGAAGAGGGAGTCAAAGGATGGGTCAGTAAATTTGCAGATGGATTGGTGGAGTTGTGGATAGTGAGGAGGGCTGTTGTTGGCTGCAAAGGGACTTAGATATGATGCAGAGCTGGGCTGAGGAGTGGCAGATGGAGTTCAACCCTGTCAAGTATGAGGTTGTCCATTTTGGAAGGACAAATAAGAATGCGGAATACAGGATTAATGGTAGGGTTCTTAGTAAGGTGGAGGAGCAGAGGGATCTTGGGGTCTATGTTCATAGATCTTTGAAAGTTGCCACTCAGGTGGATAGAGCTTGTAAGAAGGCCTATGGTATTAGCGTTCATTAGCAGAGGGATTAAAT